>NW_027114251.1:245463-255558 GCF_000696795.3 Halyomorpha halys | reverse complement strand
GGGGGTGTAGTCAGTAAGTAACACAAAGAAGTTTAAAAAAAACTTATAATGAGTACCAACGTTTCAGCTAGAATTTCTAGCCTCCATCAGGGCTGAGAACAAAAAACAAGATAACAACATATGAATAATAGGATATATAGAATGATTAAAGTAAACAATTGTACAGAATGAAAATAAATAAAAATAATGTTGTTGTTGTCTGGGGCTTTAGGACGTAAAACCCTGAGGTCATTAACGCCCATGTTTCGTGCTTTATAACTCTGTTTCATTTATATTTATAATTCTATTTCACTTTATTTTTCTCTTTAAATAAATTCGAAAAAAAATTATTTCTTTTGGTACTTTTTATTACGTACTATAACAGTATAACAGATTTTCTTGTTTAAATCTTATTCAAAAGGCCATACCTTTTTGAGAAAACTAAGACCATTTCCACGTTCTTCTTAGCTGAAAGTCTCTATTACAATACAATTAATAGACATGTTGTATTATTTTCTGTTATTTATTTAACTGGAAGTCTCTATAACAATAAATTTAATAGATGTTTTTTATTATTTTCTGTTATTTATGTAACTGGAAGTCTCTATAACAATAAAATTAATAGATATCTTTTATAATTTTCTGTTATTTATGTTACTGGAAGTCTCTATAACAATACAATTATTAGATGTCTAGTATTATTTTCTGTTATTTATTTAGCTGAAGTCTCTATTACAATACAATTATTAGATGTCTTGTATTATTTTCTGTTATTTATCTAGCTGAAAGTCACTATTACAATATAATTATTAGATGTCTTGTAATGAGAGTGGGTAGTTCAATGGTAAAGCGCTGTGCTACAAACTCCAAGGACTCAGGTTCAAATCCAAACTGTGGCAGATAATTTTTTATTTTTTTTTAGTTTTGTTTATGTTTCACTGTAGCCATGAGTCAGCCTTGTGGATTCGGAAACCCTCTCGAGCCCTCCCAGTCTCATAAAATGGTAAAAATCGAATGTAATTTGACTAAATTATCTCTTTTCGCAACCTTCCTTTACACAGTGCTGCACCCTTGACCATTCATGGGCTATTGAGGTGCCGATTAAATATTGTTTTTTTTGTTTTGTAACTATCATAGAAATTACAAACGATTACCTCCACAAAGTATCAATAAATTGTGAAAACACACAAGAAATTTATACCTTTTGCATTTAACTACATAGCTGAGCAGAAATAGGGGTAATTATATATATCTATATACAATAGGCTGTGCACTATCCTTGGCCTATATCTGAACTAAATTATCGTCATTAGTGCAGCGACCTCTAGAGGCTTAAAAATGATATAGATTTTTAATAGTTGTAGAAGAGACATGAGATGATTATTGAATTTATGCAGTGCCATTTTTGTGATGAAGGTAATGATAATAAAACAGGGAAGAAAGAATGAAATACTCTGTTTGGATTCCTCCATATTTAGTTCATGACTAACATATTTTTTTTTAAAGTAACTATAATCGCAAATTTTTATCTATCCTTAGTTACATATTTATCGTTTATTCATGCCCACGCTCAGCGGAGAAGTTAAAGGAAAATAATTTTAAAAAATAAGTAAAATCGCCAAAAGGGAAAAAAGACAAAACAATAAAGAATAAATTACTCCTTAGACGCCACGTTATTTTTTTCCTTGTAAATAACAAAAACTCCGAAACAATATGCCCTCAATATACCCTTATATAAATAATAATCGAATTATAACCACTGGTGAATACCTTTACATGTAGATAACAGAAAACCTAGGGGTGTTACCTTCCACCTGTTGAATTATCGAAATATTAAGTAAACATAACAAAAAAAACATAGGTAAAATTAACTAGTTGAAAGCAGTGTACATGCATAAGTATGAACAGAAGAACTACATATACAAATGTTTAATAATAAGAAAAAATATATGAACACAGAATGAAAAAGGAAAGAAAAGAATTCATATTAATTATTAAAACAATGAGAAGTTATAGGTTGACTCAAATGATTAACCTTATCAAATATTATTTACATTACTGCACAAAGGAATATAAAAGTGATATTACAATAAAATCTAGTTCCAACCCCACGTAGTCTTTGGGTGTACTATCACCAGAATTATAGAGACATAATCTCTAACTATGAAATGCATGTACAACTCTCCTATCCAGGACGTGCTGAAGATTCCCCTTCACAAAACCAAAGCCCACTCGTCTAAACATATCGCTCGTGTTTTTGTTTTTCCCCATAATCCCTTTTGTCAACGCAGATATCGCCAGTGTTTTTGTCTTACCATGGCAATCGTAACATAAAATAAAATTTACCTATATATTTAATAAATCAATTTTACTTTAAATCTCAGCATTTTGACCACTGAATTTAAACCAACAATACGCAGAGCAGCAATAATTTGTTAATAATATGAGTAAATTTTATGTGACTCTTTGAAATTAACTTTGATTTGAATTTTAATAATAAAAGAAATAAAAATGTGGATCAAAACACAATTCGAAATAAATCTAGTATAAGCCTTACCTGAGTTAATGGAAGGTTAAAAATTGTTTGTAGATAAGAATTAGAAATTGTTAAATTGATCTATAATAAAAGTTAAAAAATTAATTAAATTGTGACGAAATAGGTAATTAGATATACGCTAAGGAAAGATCATTAATAATTAGTATGATTTTAACCACTATTAATTTATTGTCTCATAAGGTGATTTGATTGATATTAATGACCTGGGGAGAATAGCCTGAAAAAAGTTTTTAAATATTTGGATATGAAGTGAAAATTTATATTTAGGGTATATTAAATTATTAATAATAATGTTGTTAAAATTTTTAAAAACGAATGTATAATAAAAGCTGCTAATTTTTATATTGTCCTTGAGGCCAAAACGTTGGACTATTAAAGAATTAATAAACAGTGTTGAGACAACCTGGATACCAATTAATTCATTTAAACCATAAAAATCAGTTCAAAATATTGTATTTAAAATTACGAATGTTAAAATTAATTAATTAAGTATGGTAGTAAGATATGAGGCATATACACACTTACACACTTATACACTTACAATTAGTTATACTATTGAGATCAAGGCTGATATTGCAATATCTAATCCTCATCATCATCAATCTTGCGGTCACCTGATGCAACCAATGGCATTGGCTGTCGTATCTTTAATCCTGATGAGTCTCCAACCTCATCCCTAATTCATTGTTTATACTAATTAATTACTAGTAGGAATTTAAATTTGTTATGAAATGATGTCGTGCGACATCCATATCACCAAATGAATCTTTTTTTGCGACGTTAGCTTAAAAACCTTTGATTTAACCCAATTTTATTTTCATAATGATGAGAAGATAGTTGACCGTGGGTAATATATAGTTAATAAAATCGTAATATGTTAATATTTATTAAATAAATAAATAACTGAAAATCATACAACTAAGCAGTTCCGCTTAATGGTTATAGTGCAAGAGCCGGGAAGAAAAAAAGTCAGTTATCTCATCCCAATTTTAGATTACTTTAATGAAAACAATGTTTAATTATTAGTCAAAATTGATGAGTCTGCCAAGTATAGGTAGGGGAAATAAAAAATGCCGGCTGTTTCAAAACCTTAAAAAAACATTGATTTTTCATTCGGTGCACTATATCTTAAAAACTATTAACAACTCTAGAAAATCAAATTACTTAGAATAAAGTTATTTTTTCATTTCATTTCATTTCATTTCAAAATCTAAGAGAAAATTATTTAACAAAGAGTAAATTTGCTAAAATATTAGCCCCAAAAGAGCTATTTACGTCCAACAGTTCTCGAGATAGAGCTTTTTAAAAATCTACTGAAAGATTAGTAATTAGTTAATTTATTTTGAGAAATCTATATCTCAGGAACTATGTGACGTACAGATGTCTATTACCATTCAAATTAAAGCTTGTTTAATGGACTATAAAAAACCTCATGTAATATTAATTAACATAAATTTCATGTAAACTATCACTTCTACGATGATAGACATCATAACTACTTTATAGCTCATTAAACTAGCTTTAATTTGAATGCTAATAGACATCTGTACGTCAAATGGTTTTTGAGATATACATTTTTCATAATAAATTCACTTACTACTGATCTTTCAGTACGTCCCATACAACATTTTTATGAAATGTTGCTTTTTAAAAGCTATATCTCGAAAACTATTTAACGTAAATAGCTCTATTAGGGCTCATATTTTAGTAAATTTACTCTTCTTTAAATGACGTTCTCATTGTTTTTCTTGTGTTGTTCCTACTTTTTAAGATATAGAGCTCCGAATGAAAAATTTGTTTTTTTTATCGCTTTGAAACAGCCACTATTTTTTATTCCCCCTACTTGGCAGACTCATCAATTTTGACTATTAATTGATACTTTTTCATTAAATTAATCAAAAATTGGGGTGAGATATCTGCCTTTTTTCTTCTCTTGGGCTTATGTACTATTACATATTACTTTAAAATATCTGCTGGTAACTGGTTACTTAATTTAAAAATAACCGCCCGGTCCCAGCTCGGTCTGTGTTTACCGAAGAGAAAGTGCAAATGTTTGTCTTATGACAAAGAGCTGCCAAACGAAGATTAGTGACTTCTAGTGTGAAACATTCCAAGGATGAAAGGTATTTTTCATGTTACTGATACTTGAGGCTACTGATGTTCCTCAATGAGGAGTGGCTTACTCAATAATTTAATGAAAGCTAACATTTTATTAGATTCATAATTAACTAACTGAGTATTCCACATTTCACATTTCAAGAATGGAAGGGAACATAAAGTTATAAAATTTTTCGATTTTAGTATCGAATATAAAATTGTATTCAAACAAAATAACATAGTTCCTGACGCTCATTTTTTAATCCTTTACATATTTATTTTATAATAAGTAAGCATTCCTCAGCGGACACCTCTCAGCAACGGACAAAGCCGGTAAGTAGGCATTTCTACGTTCTATTGTAAAGAGGTGTCCCTAAATATAAAACGTCTCGGACGAAAGTTTTATTTCTTTTTTCATCTTTCTTTTTATACCCCTTCTCCTTCTTTACTCTTTTCCCATTCTTTCTTCCTTCCCCACATTATTAAGTTATGTTCACCATATCTTACTATTGCCATATTTACTAATTACTCCTTTTTGTAGCTCGGTCCTTATATAGCTTTATAACGAGACGTTAATAGTTGGCCTTAGATAGATATGAGATGACGGTCGGGAGTGTGGTCAGAAAAAATACACTAATAAACAAAATTTATTTATTTATTTATGTTCCGACCTGAATTTAAGGCCATCATCAGGGCTGAAAAAAAGACAATAACCTTAATTCAGAGAAACACTAAATTAAAAATAAAATAATATGAAACAAGCTTGAAAATAAACGTTGAGCTTGAAAAATAGTCAATATTATATTTATTGTTTATTTATATAAATACATAAATTTATTATGTATATTTCTAAGTTTGTTTGTTATTACTTTATTTTTATTTTTATGTTTTTTTAATTAAGGCTGTTATTTCGCTTTATTTTTCAACCCTGATGAAGGCCTGAAATTTAAACAAATTTCAAAAAATAAATAAATTTTTTATGTATCTTTGCTGACAGCACCCATGACCATGTCCATCTTCTTCTTCAATAACTTTATATCTCATTAATTCTGTGATTTAATTTTTAAATTTAATAACTTACTTTTTCTTTTCTACTTTTTCATAACTTTATTTTTTTAAATATTAATATTCATTTACTTACTAGATTTTCATATCTGTTTCATTCTTTATGTTCTTATAATACATAGACATATTTCATTTTCAACGCTATTTATATCTCTGTATTGTTACATTTTTTCTAATCATTCTATAATTCGTTATATCATTATGAATGAAGGTTGAGGGGAGCGGTAGAGAATAACACAAATAAGTTAAAAAAATTATTTAATGGTGCCAACGTTTCGGCCAGAATTTCTGGCCTTCACTAGGGCTAAGAACAAAAAACAGAATAACAACCAGCGAATATAAGGATATATAGAATTATTAAAGTAAATATACATACATAATGAAAACTAAAATAAAAATAAAATAATGAAATAAATGGGAAATAAAACGTATATGTGGGTAATTAAATATATAAGTAAAATAACAGAATTAAGGAAATAAAAATATAAAGTTATATAATGCAAAGAAACAAAGAAATATGAATATTTAAATTTAATAATAATAAAACTAAAATATAGAAAAAATAAAACAAAGATAAAGAAAATATACGTAAATAATGAAACATGTAAGTAAAATTCTCGAATACAGAAACAAAATATAAAGTTAAGTAAGATAAAAGAAGTAAAAGAAATTTTGTTTCTTTTGTTTTATTTCCCACTTCATTGATTATTCTATTATTTATTTTAATCATTCAATATATATATATTCTTATTGATTGGTAGCTATCTTGTTGTTTTTTTTTCTCAGCCTTCATGAGCGATAGAAATTCTGGCCGATACGTTGGCACTATTAAATAGGTTTTTACTTATTTGTTTTCTTCATTCACTGCTCCCCCAACCATTTTCTTCTGATTTATGTATACTGTCAACTATTAAACCATCATTTCGTCTAAAAAAAATTGTCCTGTAGTGTAACTATTGGCCTGATATTATCTATGCTATAGGATAGTTCCAATTTTCGAAATAATTTTAAAAATAAATCGATCTTTAATTGCTATTAATTCAACGACTTGACCTAATACAGAGTTGGATATGAGTCAGGTGCGGCATCGAATGGGTTCGGGGCCGACAGATGGACTGGTATATTTCGTAACATCTTGGGGCTATCGTAACATCACCCAACTCTTTGCCTCATTCCTCCGGCTAAGCTATAACGTTTATTTTTTTTTTTTTATAATATACAAACTTTATGATTACTTAACGACAATAAAATTTTAACAGGACATAAACAGGTTTGGCGTACACTGTAAACAATTTTAGCTGTAAAACCTATTGGATATTAATCAAACATTATACTTGTATTTTTTTTTTTTTTATGTATTTGTTATATCCTCATATTTTGATAACTTTTAATTTTTGAATATAACATATATAGAGAGAAAAACTTTATTCATTAAAAGTTGTTCTGCCCAACTGTGTTGCTAACTATGTAAGAATAATACATGACTTTTTTGTTTTTGTTCCATCACTTTGGTTCTTTTATTTTTTTTTCTTCTTCTTTCTATACTTTATTTTTTTAATTAATCCCTTTTTTTCATATTTTCTCTTCCAACTCAATGTATCTTTCCTCTTTTTTCCCCTCTTTAACATAATAGAATAAAACTAAAATACAAACTACAAATAATAAAAATTTTAAATGAATAACAATACAAGCAAGTAATATATATAATTAATAAACATAATTATAGAAGCAGTGATATATATACATATATATCACATCATGTGCTGCACATAATTTATTGGTCAACTTATAATCTTGCGATATTAATGAAAATTAGTTTTAAAAAACTTTATACGAGACCTGGAACTGTTTGGGAAACCAACTTCGTGGCTTTAGTGAGATTAGCTAGTATAAGATAAATAGGAAACGTAGAGAGAATGTCCTATGAAAGGATACCCCAGAAAATGCAGTATAGGAAACCGTAAAAGATGTCCTAGGATGAGATCGCTGGAAGATGTAGAGGATAATCTAAGGCCGTTGAATATTAAAAGATGGAGGGAGAGAGCAAGAGGCCGTGGAGATTGGCTGCTTGTGGTGAAGGCCCAGGTTCTTGTAGACAGGGTTGTACCACAATAATAATAATAATAATTCCGTCATTATAATAGAAACAATTAAGGCTTCATTAACAGAACGATTATTATAGGCTCCTCGCCTGGCAATGGAACTCGCAATATAATGGCTGATTCTTATAGAAAAATGGTTTCTAAGATGACTTTTTACGATTTCAACGTTTTCGCGTAAATCGTGAAAAAAAAACCATAAACAATGGTATTCAGTGGGATGATGACATTTGACACTTTGCCATTTAGACCCAGTAAGTATCATTGCTGTTAAGTCAAGTCATCGATCATCCCGGACGAACATCTGCCATAGTTGATGTCATAACGGGTTGGTAGAGTTCATTCTGGGGAATCCTATTCAGCTATAATTACCAATCAGAAAACCTGTTTTAGTCATTGTATTTTAGGATGTTACACGAAGAATTGTAAGTACTTAATACTGAAACAAATACATAAAAAAAATATATATAACTCTATTTTGAGCATAAGCATTATCACAAACGATATTAAATATTTAGCTAGTTGTTTAAGCCTAATTCACAAAGGGTATTAAATAATATAGTAAGTTGCTTATATCAGATCAAATATTAATCTTCCAATAATGATGTTTGATTTATGTATTGGACGTTTCGGAGGAACTCTTTCCACTTCTTCAAGCCACTGCAAACACCGTAATAAATTAATTGTGATCTTAAGCCAAGATAAAAAAAAATATTGTACTGTAGAAAGCAAACATGTAAAATAAACAATCTAATATATAAAATTAATATTAGTTTGATGGTACTTTATGCCCTTCCATACCGTTCATCCGATTGTAATGGAGATTTTTGCTAAAAAAAATATGCCATTCAGGATTTTCCGTGGAAGATTATAGGCTGGTCTAATTTTTGATTTATTTGGAAGATATCTTTTTTATTCTGGTGACCATTGTTCCATTGGGAAGCTGAATATCTGCTCTGTTAGCCTAAATTGGCAAAATTTAGATTTAATGCCTTAATAAGGGCGAAAATGGGTTTAATGCCTTAATAAGGGGGAAATATGGGTCTAATGCTTTAATAAGGGCAAAATATGGGTTTTAAATAAACAAAAACTTTTCAAACGGTTTATTTTATATCTTCGGTTGAGTCACGTTGAAGTTATTTATATTTTTTTACCATATATTTTTGTTTTATACTGCTATAAACTAAATGGATATAATTAGCAATCAATTTAATTATTCATCCTATGTGTAAATAACTAAATATATTAATTAATATTGACCTTTCAATTTGTATTCAACTGATTTCTTAATTAAGCAAAGTTTGGTGTCGATTGATTAAACTTAATTCTATTTTTTTTTTTGTTCAAAATAAATTAAAGTCATCATGTAAAAAGGAAATTTTGGGCTAAAAGATTGTATTTTCCGATTTTTTCAAGGGTTTCTCGTGGTAATAAAAATTACAATAATTTCAAAATAGTCTTAAGAATCGCTATGGATGCTCCTTGATATGTAAGAAATAGCCAATTGTATCAGGAATTACAAATGGAATCAATAGAACATTTTATAATAAATCGGTTTATAAAATTTCACTCTCAGTTACCGACAGTTAAAGGAGCAGTGATTTAAAACTTGGAAAATCAACCCTCAACCCGAAGACTGAAGCCCAGGCTGCTGCAGGACATCATGTTATAAATTCTATATTTATCGATTTTATTTTTTTTTTTTTCATCTTTTTCTTAAATTAAATTAACTAACCCCTCACACGTGGGGGATAGAGTGGGCTCAGGGATCCTCAGGTCGATAGTGTGAATATTGTATATGGTGTAAATGTGATTAGAGATTATTTAATTTTTTTTTTTTCATGCACATAGTTTGACTATGTTCATTTTCTTTATCCTTCTGTTTGTATATATTTAGAGAGAGATTTTATTTATTTTTCTGTATTTTTTTTTTTCTTTCATTTATTTATTTATTTTTCATTCTTATTTTATTATATTTTAGTACGAATGTAATCATTAATCACTATTACCTATTGCTCACAACTGTGTGGCAGATTGTAATATCTATCAATAAATAAAGCGGGCAATCTCAAAAAAAAAATCTTTATCCATTTGAAGTCAACTATATATTTTATATATTATTTTATCATTATGTTATTTTATTTATTTTTCATACAGATAGTTTGATTATGTTCATATTGTCTATTCTTTTGTTTGTATATATTTTAAGAGAGTTTTTTTTTATTTTTTTTTTTTCTTCTTCTTTTTTTTCTTTTATTTATTTATTTTTTTTATTTTAGTATGTATGAGATCATTCAT
>NW_027114251.1:241659-242807 GCF_000696795.3 Halyomorpha halys | reverse complement strand
TAATATAAAATAAATAAAATAAAAAGTGTATCCAATTCAAACTTCAAACCTAAAATAAGTAATTCTTATATTTAAGGCTTGCTCGAGTTTTTTTCTATCGATGGCTGGAAACATCGATACCATCACAGATTATTGCCCATTCCACATTGCCTCGATCGATTGTACTGCGTGGAATCGAGGGCGTGTTGTTTATAAGATGTATATGTTGTAATGTGATTCGACCTATTGTAGCCAGCACGTATTTTTTTGAACCGAACCAAATATAGAGACAGTAATAGAAATCTCGGAAAAGAATTCTTGGCTTACCGTTGGTTGTATAAGATTTTATTTGCCCCTTCTAAAGCAACTTTTCTTCAACCTAATTGATCCGATACACAACTGTTTTTTGTTTCTTCGGAATGAGAACAGTAGAAGTTGAGAAACAGTCCTTTCTTCAGTCGGCTCTTCTGTTGCACGCAGTGCATTTTAGAGCAATCGAAGCACCGTACAAGATAATTTTTTTAAACTTCATTCTTCGTTAATTTACCAATTAGCTAACTATTACTTTTTCGCTGGTAACAGTAAAAGAGATTTCCCACACCGTCATTCCGAATGACAGTCTTCATTCAAAGGCATGACTGACTTAAACCACGAAGATACAACTCTATCAGATCGACAGACTTGTAGATAAAATATGAAACAGTACAATGTCTCCAATTTAAATAACAATACTCACACATCTTCTAACGGTCCATCCATAACAAAAATATTTTCGTCTTCAAAAAATATGAGAAAAATATAACTGATTTGCATCATTACGGTTTAAACTTCCATTTCTTAAATTTCAGATATTATCAATAATTATCTGTTGCACCAGAAAAGCTAACCTTCAAAACTGGCAATAAACAATACCGGCCAATGATAGCCGGTTAAACGGAGATTAAGAGTAAATCTAAGTTTAAGAAGGTAACCAAAACTCTCCAGTCCTATATCAAAATCCTCGAAGAATGGTGTCGAAATTGGAGGATAAAAATAAATCCCAACATATCACAGTTACTCTTCGTCGTAAACCTGCCGACTGCCCTACAGTATACTTTAATAATGTGGCTCTTACTCTTTAGAACAGATTCGTTATCTTGGACTACACCTTGACAAACGACTAACCTGGA
>NW_027114251.1:238997-241609 GCF_000696795.3 Halyomorpha halys | reverse complement strand
TTTTATTTTAGTATGTATGAGATCATTCATCACTATTACCTATTGCCCACAACTGTGTGGCAGATTGTAATATCTATTAATAAATAAATTTATCAATAAAAAAAAAAATTATTTATTTTATCAAATCCATAAATGTCATTGTTTTTGTTGTTAACTTTTCTTTTTCTTTCTTCTTAAGAATTATTATTTTTAATCCTGTTTTTTCTTTATTATAACATTGTAAATAGTTAGGGTTGTCTTTTGAATGAGACTATATCCTCCCTCATAGTCAACTGCTAAAAAAATAAATGTAACTGACATATCTAATGTAAGGCCCACCAGGTCGATTTAGTATTAAATAAAAGTAATAAAAATGAATATCAACTTTGTTTCACTCCTAAAAGATCTTTTACTACACTTTGATATACCAGTTAACATGAGGGATAAATAAAAAGTTTCAATGGATCAAAAAAGAAATCACCTACATCGGACCAATATTAACGAATATACAGTGACTGTTATCATATATGTTACTATAGTTACCGACGTATCATTTTATCAATATATAAATTGATATCAAACTTACAATTGTGTTCACTCAATCTTTAATATTCATCCTCAAATACAGCAGTAGCGGAGGATTGCCGAGTCTGCTTGTTTATTATAAAAATTACTATCATTAAATAAAAACAACGTTTCAAGACATAGCGACGAGAATCGAACCACTGACAGAGGTTAAGAACCTACTTTACTTTCACCTAGAGACCTTCAGCCTTCTAACCTTTTATCTTCTCTCAGGTCTATTAGCCTCTTCATATCTTTCACAATCACTATCTGTCTAAATGTTTTTAAAGGAGCCATTTAAAATATAAGATGTTTCAAGTATAATATTTATATGTTCATTAGTAATACTAATTATAAAAATTGATAAGTATGCTAAATAATTGGATTTATTTTATGATTATTAATTCCATTTTTTTTCTTTTTTAGGTAAGTCACACACGTTTCTTATTGCGTCTGCTATAGGGTAAGTTGTGGAATATTTCTATTAACGAATTCTTCAAGTCCGTGGATAGCCTAGCTTCTTTCTCATGTTAGAAGTGGTGTCGGTTAGGATTCGGCCTGGGTAGTTAATATTTATTTCTTGGTGGAATAAATCTCAACTTTTCTCTGCCTTGGGCTACTGCTTTCCAGTTTGCAGTATTCAGCTATTTCGCATCTTTTTAAATTAAAAAGAAAATTTTTTTTTAATTTTTATGGAAATAATACAATCTGCCACACTCATAGGCAATAGGTATTAGGGATTTAAATACACAAAAAAAATAATACTGTCTATAGATATTAACTAACAATAAAAAGTAAATAAATAATATCGTTTATATATCGTATATAAGTAAATAAAAAACCTAATAAAATCCAGCTAGAAACTCCCGTTACAAGCTCCTTGATGAAGACCTGAAATTCAGAACGTAACGTAGGCATGAAAATATTTTTTGTTTAGTTGTTGTTGTTGTGTCTGGGGCTTTAGGGCGTAAAACCCTGAGGTCATCAACGCCCATGTTTCGCGCTTTATAATTATATTTCATTTATATTTATAATTCTATTTCACTTTATTTCTCTCTTTATAATAATTACGAAAAAAAATTTAAATAATTACTTCTTTTGGTATTTTTTATTACGTATAACAGATTTTCTGGTTTAAATCTCAGGCAAAAGGTCATTCCTTTTTAAGAAAACCAAAACCATTTCCATGTTCTTCTGGTCATCATTCAGAGCATCCGATACACTCGGTCTTACTCCCAATCTACTCAAGTTCGTGGGATAGAAATAACATTCCTCAAATATGTGACTGATCGTAAGTACACCGTTGCAGTATTGACATTTTGGCGGTGGCTGCTTACTGATCAGATATGTATGACTTAAACTCGTATGACCTATTCTCAATCTGGCAATAGCTACCTCCTCCCTGCGATTGAGTTTGATGTGGTCCATGGTTTAATGGTTTTGTTAATAGTTTTTAATTTGCTTGCCGGGCTTTTATCACACATGGCTTGCCAACTACATGATATTTCATTTTTCATCGGAAGACTTATTTCTTGGGGTGTCAGAATGGCCGCGCCCTGACCTGGAAGAGCAAGTGCTTGTTTAGCTGCAATGTCCGGCAGTTCATTTCCAGGGATCCCCACGTGACAAATAAAAAGTATATATATACTTTTTATTTAATACCAGATCGGCCTGGTTGGCCTTACATAGTCAATGTAAGAGGTACTTTTTTTTTATTGTTTTATTTTTTGTATGAGACAATATGAAAATAAAAAATGACACTCCTGACTATACGTTAAAAACAACGTTATAAAAAAAAATTAGGATCAAATAAATAGATAAAAATCATTATTCTTAATAAAAGATAAAAGTAAAGTTAATAACGAAAATAATGACATTTATGGATTTAACAAAATAAATAATTTACTTCTACTGAAAAAAAAGTTAATGAAGAGAAGAATTAAAAAAAAGATGAAGAGCTAAAGAATTAAAATAATATAAAATTTTAGAATGAAAATTATAGAATCGATAAATATAGAACTTATAACAGAATGTTCTGTAGTAGCCAGGGCTTCAGCCTTCGCATTGTG
>NW_027114251.1:229320-237941 GCF_000696795.3 Halyomorpha halys | reverse complement strand
TCACACAAGACTGAAAAGACAGGAAACTGCACGCAGATTCCGACTATTACAGCACTTACTAAACAAACGGTCAAAACTTCCAACTCATTATAAAAGACTGATCTACATGACAATAATAAGGCCCATCTGGACATACGGAGTTGAGCTCCAAAATCCTTCGTAAAATCCTCAATGCTCCTTATTTTGTTACTAATAAAACCATCCACAAAGACCTAAATGTTCCATATGTAACCGATCTACCCCGAACCTGATATCATTCCTTCCATTCTAAACTCCATAACCACCCAAACCCACTCGTTTCTAACCTTGCTTCCTCTTCCATTCCTGGCAATCCTCCGAGGCACCTGATGGCCTCGTGACCTTATATTGTAAAATGTTTTTAGAGTTCTACTACTGGGTAGTTTCTCTACATGCTGTCATTATGATCAAATTTACTTGTATTTTTTATACAGTTGTAAATTTCAATAAATAAATAAATAAAAAAAAAGATAACCATACAATGAACCTTCCCAGTGGGTCTTTCATCTAGCAAAGGTTTATTGTATTATTCCTTTTCTTTCCAAATTTAATAAAATGGATTTGATCGAGAGAGACTATTTGACGATTCGACGAAGACTTTACAGAATCAATTGCTCAGGTTATAATAAATAAAAAAGAATTCCGTCCTCGACCAAATCTTTTCCTAAAGTGGTCGGATGAAGAATTTTTCAGCGATTTTTACTTTAAAAACTGGCTGTTGAATGGATTTTATATTTTATTGGACCCACAATTTCTATCATTAGCGATAAAATTAGAGAGTTTGGCTGTTGTATCTGTTTCAAGTAACCTTGGTCACCTGGTTAACAAAACTGTGGACCAAAACAGGTCGCTAAGTTACCCGAGTTTTATTAAACTTTTGAATAAATCTTAGTTTTACTGTAGATTGGTTCTACAGGTCCCTAACTGAGCGTTGCACTTTGAGCTTAACGCTGAAGCAGTTATTTCTTATTTTATTTAACCGATTATACACGATTTAGTACTTAAAATACTGAAACACCCTACCGCTAAGTAAGTTAATATTTGATTAATAAGTGGATAATTAGAAAAAATAAGGATTTTCTCATTAGGAAGTTGATTATATTATATTTTTTTTAAAAAATGCTCAGGTGAATAAAATTTCCAATTAGAATATAAACTATGTTGTAATGAGGTGTAGGTAGTTGACCGTAGATTAATAATTTGAGGTGTTCGGGGAGTGCGGTCAGAAAAAAGGACATTAATAAACAAAGAATTATTTATTCATACTGACGTTTCGAACTGAGTTTCAGGTCTTCATCGGGGCTATAGAACAAAAAGAGATATCAACAATCATTTAGAGAAGCATAAAATTGAAAAGAAATAGTATAATAACAAATTAGGAATTATACGAAATAGTTGATTGATAACCATGGAATTAGACAGTAACAGATTAATATTATGATATAATTCCATGGTTACCTATCAACTATTTTGTATTATTCAATTAAATATTTTGAAAAATCCTTACCCATCCTAATCCATTAATTTTTAATCTTTCATCCAACAATCCCTTATAATCCTCCGAGGCGTCTGAAAAGAAGATGGCCACGGGACATTCTAATTTAAGTTAATGCTTGAAGTACCACCAATGGGTGGTTCCTTCCCAAGATTTTCAAGTGTATATGAAACATACAACATATTTTCTTATTGTATTTATTGTTTGTACAGTTGTAAATCACATTAAATAAATTTTAAAAAAATATTTTGTATAATTTGAAATTTGTTAGTATACTATTTCTTTTCAATTTTATGTTCCTCTAAATGATTGTTCTTTTCTCGTTTTGTTCTATAGCCCTGATGAAGACCTTAAACTAAGTCGAAACGTTGGTATGAATAAATATTTTTTTGTTCTCTAATTAATAAACTATTTTATATTTTGTACTTGTACGACGTTTCAGGATATTACCCCATACTTGTGCACTATTGTATCCTAATATTTGTCATTTTTATCAATTCCCATTTTGAAATCTTGTCATCTATAATGGCACATGTAATATAAAACTTTTTTATAGCCACATTATTTAAATTAATTCATTTAATTTATATGATGTAGTTATATAAAATAGATGCGACGGTAGCAGCGAGGTAACGCGCCTGTCTACCAACCCAAAGGTTGTGAGTTCGAGCCCGAATCTACCCGGGATTTTTTTCAAGCATATAATTATAAATACTCACTCACAGCCTCCCCACGGGTATTTGAGGGACCCGTTACCCAATGGGTGCCACCCACAAAAATAGGCGTTGGAGTGTCAAACCCACACAATGAAAACCTCGTTAAGAAACGCGAATTAAATAACATAAAATTCAGTGTAGACTAAAATGAGTTTATTCTAACATATTTACAAGAACTACATGTTACTTTCACTGTTACAGAGTGTCTCTCTTCTTACTTAGCTATCTAGAGCTAGGAAATATATATGTACACTTGAGAAGAGGGGGAGGAAGAATAGTGAAATAGGAGAAGGGGTTTGGGCCAATCAACTAATGTAGGAAATTAGGCGGTGCCTAGAGAGCCTATGAAATCAGAAGTAAATATCTGGGAGGGGGAAAAAGGCGTGACTAAAAGCAGGGTGTGAGGCTTCCAAGAAATTGGTGTAAGAGTCATGATTTTGTGATAACTTTCATGTGTTAAACATAAAATAGTTTGACTGATGCAAGTCCATTGTGAGATGACAGCATGTACCTGCCTAAGTGTCGGCCCTTGCCATTGATACAGGATACTAAGGGCTTGAAAGGGCTGTTAGAAGGGTCTCTGGGGCCTTCTTAGAACCTAGTCGTTTTTATTGGATTCCTTTTTCTATAAAATTGTAAGAGAATGTGGACACATGCAACCATATGTCTAAAGTGACATAGGTTCAGTTGGGCAAGGGGAAATTGTTTAAATTTATAATACCGATTCCTTAACTCGCGCGATGTATTTCCGTAGTACATCGCGCGAGGGGATAAAATGGAACATGAGTATGGGATAATATCCTGAAACGTTGCGCAAGTATAAAATATAGAATAGTTAATATTCTAATTGGAAGTTTTCTTTACCTCAAAAATTAAAAAAAAAACTGAAAAAAATCATTTTGTGTATTTTTGAGATAATGATATCACTTCTAGAAAAATTACGAAAAACAAAAAAAATGGTTACCTGTGACTGTTTCACTCATTGATGAAATAATAGTACGCGAGATTGAAAGCGAATGAAGAGCCTATATGCCTTTTCAATTTCCCTTTCAAACGACATCAGCGAAACTCGGTCAGGCAAGTTAGCAACGATGGTGAAGACAAACCACAATGGTGAAAGGATGTGCCAATCAATTTTAGTCTTCCTATTTTATTACCTCATCTTTAGTTTTCTTCTTATTTTTACAGAAAATAGAAAATATGTTGTTATACAATTTTCTTCCTGTATTTTTTTTTTTGTATACCTCTGTGTCTCCTTACATGAAAAAACCCCAAAATCGTGAGTTTACTATTGAAAGATTACACTGTGAAGTGACACAAGAGTAAACAACATTCCACGTTTCGCCGTTTCTGGCCACCATCATTTATGAGAAGAAAGGTCATCGCTGTTTACGTTAAACATACTCAAAACATCAGCAAAAAATAAATATACCAGATTTTTTTTGTTATTTATTGATATGACACATTTTATATAAACAATATTATAAATACATGGTAGAATGTGAATTTAAAGATGATCATAGTACAAGAGCCCAAGAGGAGAAAAAAGGAAGTTGTTTCACCTCAATTTTTAATTACTTTACTATGTATAATTACTAGTAAAAATTAATGAGTCTACCAAGTTTGGTGGGGGGAATAAAAAATGGCTGGTGTTCCAATACCTTAAAAAAAAACTTTTTCCATTCGGAACTCTTTTTCTTTAAAACTACCGAAAACACAAAAAAAACCTTTTAGAACATCATTTAAAGTAAAGTAAATTTGCTAAAATATGAGCCCTAATTATTTACGTTCAATAGTCTCCTAGGTATAGCTTTTTAAATTTCAATGTTTTATAAAAATGCACTGAAAATTTAGTAGTTAGTGAATTTTTATTGAAACAGCTATATCTCAAAAACCATTAGTCTATAAGAGTTCAAATCAAAGCTTGTTTTATGTACTATGAAGTGGTTTATTACGTTTTTCTTTGTGAGAGGAGTAGTTTTTATGATATATTCTTAAATTTATATTCATATGCGACTTTTTTCTTACTATAAGGAATGTACATAGTCTAGCTTGAGTTTATAGTTCATTATTGGTTTATATAAATGGTTTTCAACTTACTATTCTTGTAAAGTAACAACAGTGATTTATATATGTATGTATCATACAGGCTAACTCGGTATGGGGGTTGCTCAATAAATAAAATAAATATATAATAGTGGAAGATGGCTGATTTACCGTGTGTAGTAATAAAAGGAAGATAGTCCGGGTCCGGTCAAATAAAAACTCAAATAGTAATTAAACTATTTATATTGAGCCAACGTTTCGCCCCTCGTTGCAGGGCTTCATCAGGGCTAAAAAAAGATACAAACACTTCAATGATGTAAACATAAGTAAAAAAGTAAATAAACAATTAAAAGGGTAAACAATGAAACGTAAAAATTAAATAAGAATAATAAAAGGTTAGAGACAATAAATGAAAACGGAAATAATAACAGATAAAAATAAGAAATATAAAAGAAAGTACAAACTAAGAGATGGAAAAAGGAGGATAAAAATAAAGAATTAATTTTCTATACTCTTCGCTTATTTCTTAGTTTGTACATTCTTTTATATTTTTGCTTTTTATCTGTCATTATTTCCGTTTTCATATATTGTCTATAACCTTGTATTATTCTTATTTTAATTTTTACGTTTCATTGCATACCTTTTAATTTATCACTTACCTTTTTACTCATATTTACATCATTTAAGTGTTTGTATCTTTTTTAGCCCTGACGAAGCCCTGCAATGTGGGGCGAAATGTTGGCTCAATATAAATAGTTTAATCACTATCTGAGATTTTATTTGACCGCAACCGGACCATCTTCCATTTATTTATATAATAATTTCCACGTTTTATAAAATCGAAGGTATATAAAATAATAAATTTATATTTTTTAATGACTATTACAAAAATTGTTGAAAACATTACGTTTAAAAGAATAGGACACAGCCATACGACAGGTTGTAATGATGCCAGAAGAAAGCGATGGTTTCATAATCTGTGTTGCTAGGTCAGAGCTTTTGGACTAATCCAAAGCCCATTTCAACAGGTAGCTACCACATTGTATTGTTTTGTGTTGTTCAAGGATATTTATTGGCGAATCAATATTTATAATATCCTCTAGCAATATTGTAGACTTTAAACTAGACACCTTAAACATTTTTTTTCTGTCTTTATTGAAATTTATAGCTGTACATAATAATACATTCAGTAAATTTGATCTCAGTTAATAGAATAATACAGGCGTGTAGAGAAACTACCCATTGATTGCACTCTAATGACGTGTTTAGATTAGCAGGGCTCTTGTCCATCTTCTTTTCAGGCGTCTCGGAGGATTTTGGATTGTAAGGATTGGATGCGAGAGGAATTCGAGGGTTTAGTGGCGCCCTAAATCTCAACTCCATATGTCCAGGGCCCTGTTTCATAATAAAGTACAAACTAATACTATTAGTCTTGCAGTTTGTATTTGATACAATTTCCCTAATTAATGCAATCTACCAGATAATTTTTTTATTTTAAACTCATGTAATATCATTAATAGTCGTCTTTATCATAAAACAAAATGTAATAGTGCAGATATTTTATAGTTTATGAGTTTGTACTAATGCACTAATACTATTGGCTTTCATTATGAAACAGGCCTCAGATTGGCCTTATTACAGTCATGTAGATCAGTCTTTTGTAATGAATTGGAAGTTTAGACCGTTTTTCCAGTATGTGCTGTATTAGTCGAACTCGACGTGCAGTTCCCGTCTTTTCAGTTTTGTGTGAGGATTCCAGGTTAGTCGTTTGTCCAGATGTAGTCCTAGGTAGCGGATCTGTTCGACAGGAGTAAAAACAACATTATTAAAGGAAACTGTAGGGCAGTCGACGAAGGGTAAAGGCGATTTGTTGGGATTTATTTTAATCATCTAATAATGCAACCGTTCTTCAAGGACAGTGATTTGGGATTGGAGAGTTTGGGTTTGCGAGCAATTAAAGGGTTTTTATTAACTGCGAGGACACAAGTGTCATCGGCATATGTGGTGAGGGTAGTGTTAGGATTGGTTGGGATGTCAACTGTATAGACGGTATACAGGATGGGACCTAGAATACTACCTTGAGGAACACCTGCGTACTGAGAATAGAGGTATGAATAAGTACGGTTTATTTGGAATAATCTATCAATGAGAAAGGGACGGATGATGAGAAAGTATGTCGGAGCTAGGAATTTACGGAGTTTGTAAAGCAGTCCCGGGTGCCAGATTCGATCAAATGCCTGTTCTACATTGAAAAAGACTCCCGCGCAGTACATTCCGCGCTTCAAAGAAGACAAGACAATGTTCACCACACGATAATATTGCTGGATAATGGAGTAGGGTGTTCGGAATCCAATCTGGTGAAGATACCTTAAACTTGAAACGCTTTGTTTTCGATATGTGATAAAGGAATCTTAATTTTTTATTACAAACTAGTGGAGTTTTAAAAAACGTCTTATGTAAATGAGATCATGTTAAAGTTTTCAAAGTGGAAATAGCTCTTATGAAGGATACCAGATTTTTTATTGAAAAATAAAAATAATTTATATTATTAGTTTCTCATTGCAAAAATAGTATAAATGGTTACGGGTAGTATACAAGTTGCATTGTTATTAACTAAGGATAGAGTTGTAGTGTTATTAATTAAGTATAGAGTTGTAGTGTTATTAACTTAGTATAGAGAGTTGTAGTGATATTAACTAAGTATAGAGTTGTGGTGTGATTTACTAAGAGTTTGATAAAAAAAAAATTTAAAAAAAAAAAAAAAAAAGAGAGAAGGACTTTAACAAATATTTTAAATATTTTTAAGTATTAAGGTTATATGGTGAGTATAAAAAACCGAAATTGATGAAAAAATAAAAGAGAAGTTAAAGGTATTCTGTCCAAAAACATAAAAGTTAGAACTCACTATATTATTATCCATTCCACAGTTCTTTACGGATGCGATACGTGGCCTCTAAGGGAAGAACAGCGTCTTAAGGCTTTCGAAAATAAAGTATTACTTAAAATATTCGGACTGAAAAAGAGTGAGTTGACCGAATAATTCAGATGTC
This sequence comes from Halyomorpha halys, assembly GCF_000696795.3. Lineage (NCBI taxonomy): Eukaryota > Metazoa > Arthropoda > Insecta > Hemiptera > Pentatomidae > Halyomorpha > Halyomorpha halys. Next base: position 230,616 of record NW_027114251.1, on the reverse strand, counting down.
TACACAACGCTTAATTGAGGAAACTACACTCGGTCAATATAATTCAAGTTACAGCATTACGGCAAATAAGATGGATATGTAGGTTTGTGGGACTTAGTTACGAACGGATCTCTAAATTTTATATTAATTTTTTTATTATTTAAAGTTTATATTTTAATTTTATTCTATATTTGTAAAAGAGGGAAAAAAGGAACGATTTATTGGGTTAAGGGAGAAAATGTGGTAAAAAAAGTGTACAAAATAAATACATAAGATATATATAAAAAGAAACAAAAATAATAAAACGAAAAAGATTATGTATGTTATAAATTTACTGAACTATGCCTAGTTTTTTTAGAAATTTAAAATAAATTGTCTGATTGGGTATAAGTATTCTGTATATTTAGCAACCTAATACAGCTGGGAAGCACACACTTGTTGAATAAAGAAAATCGAATAATTTATCATATACTTATTCTATCGAGGTGTTTATAGTTGATAGAAATTCGGCATTAGGAGAAGATGGTCGAGTTATTATATTTGTGCCGACGTTTCAGCCTGAATTCCAGGCCTTCATCAGGGCTAAAAAAACGAGATAATAACCTTAATTCAGAGAAAAATAAAAATATAATAATAATAGAAAACTTGGAAATATACATACCAATAAATTAAATAGATAGTAGATGATACTAATAGAAGATAAAATATAATATTGTAGAGGTTAGAAATACATAAAATCAGACTGTGCCCACGTAAATAAAGAAATAACACATAATGAAACCTGCAGGAGAAAATATAAATAATGAGTAATTGACATGAACATAATAAAATATGTATCTATCTAAATATTAAAAGTATATAAATAAATATTTAATCATATATTTTTGTTATAGTGTCAAGGAACTAAATCCCTTATTCCTCTGTTATGGGGAGTACAATCGTGCATTATTGAAATTTAAGCATGAAATATCCATGAAATGAACTGTGATTATACAATAGCATTGCAATATAGTGGCCCAATGATACCAGCCGTTATATAGCCAAAAAGTTACATCCGTCCTGTGACCAATCGGCTCAAATCGAAACCAGGATGGTTGAGGTCCATTTATCGGGTTCAATCGACTGATTTGTTCTATTGGAACGTATTCAAAGAGAATTATTTTTACTTTCAATGAACTTATCTCATTCATGAATGATGATTTTACTCCATTTAAAGGTATTTATTACATAAAGCTACTCTAGTCATAAATAATTATTTTTTCTCTACATTTGGTCACTTGGAGTGCACCTCCCGTAATCCTTCATTAATAATATATA
>NW_027114251.1:216262-228544 GCF_000696795.3 Halyomorpha halys | reverse complement strand
TCAGCTATTTTAAAATAAATAAAATTAAATAAAAATTAAATACAATCTATTCATTAAAAATTAATTTAAAACAAACATATTAAAAATTATTCCTTATGACATTATCACAGCCGAAAATATAATTGCAGGCCATATTCCCTTTGTTAAATTATTTATCATTAGTCATTAACACATTAACTAGTTCACAGTATTTAGTATCACATTAACTATTTTGTAATTTCTGTTACCTGTAGTGAGTTACTTCCTCACTATCTCAGGTTTTCCAATATCTCCAGCATATTTTCAATTTTATTTCCCTAATATCGATGAATAAATAAACTGGAATCGAAATAAATAGGGTTTCATTTGGATTAACTAACAACCTTCAGTTGACATACGATCAAATTTTATTTTGATTTGTAAATTTAAATTAGGGACTACAAGAAGAACCATGACCTCAATGGAGATAAATGTCCGCTAAAATCTTGATCCATCGTTGGGACATACCAACCTTTCCAATCAACATTCAAGTATTTTATCAATTTACTTAATCTGTATAATTTCTAACGCTGTTAATTCGTCGATAGAAAAAAAAAATTTAATCGAAACATTACCAAAACTGATTTTTATTTTTTTAATAGTTCACGCAATGGTTTGTTTCGACATAAATTGGCTTATTATGGCTTTGGTCTAGTTCAATTCTGTGATAGTGTAAAAATCTATTATATTATTACACTGAGAGTGATCCACGAGAATCCCTTCCTCACTTCGACCCAATTTGATCTTTTGTGAGTTGCCCCTCTTTCCACTAGACATCCCATATGAATCCTATCCTTCTTAGGAAGCTCAATAATTCTTTTGGGTTTGTTCTAGAAATGTCTTCAGGTTCCATTCTGTCCTGTCCCAAGTACTGTAGTCTTCGGAAGGCAAGAGCTTCATATTCACACAGAATGTGCTGTGCCTTTTCTTCGTCTTCCATACATAGACGAAAGGTGGAATCCTCCACCATCCTGGCCCTTGAGGAGTCCTGTTTTCGTCCTCAGTTCATTTTTAGTAAGGTTAATATAAAATTTTGCCTTTTCCTCTGATATTTCAATAAGAAGCTTGCTTTATGCCTGGTTTCAGTGTCCAGTATGTTTCCTTCTCTTTATGTTTCTAGGAGTCAACCACCTTGGTGATTGCACTTCCAGATATGTTGCAATATGGCTAAGGACCAATAAGCATCATTTCTGATCCCTTCCTAGCTAGGGTATCTGCCATCTCGCTACCTTCAATCCCCTCATGTCCTGGGGTCCACATCAAGGTCAGTTTATTGCCTCTGGCTAATTTCTTTAGTCCCTCCAGGCAATTCCAGACTAGCCTTGATTTTATAGTATAGGACATTATTGCCTTTAAAGCAGCCTGGCTGTCTGATATTATATAAATCTTTTTTACTTTTGTATTATTTTTACTATTTTCTAATTTGAATATTTCTAATATTAATTCAGTTGGGCATTGGTAGGATTCTTTTGCAATTTGGTCCTACAACCCCAGCCCCTGCTTTTCCTTCTTTAACTGATCCATCTGTATACCAGAACAATGCGCCCTATGTTTACGTGTGTACAAATCTAAAAGTTATATTAAGCCAACATTTTTTTTTTTTAATATTTTTTATTTATTGAAAGATATTACGATCTGCCATACTGTTGTGGGCAATACGAAATAGTGATGAATGATCACATTCATACTAAAATAAAATAAAATAAATAAGTGAATGAAAAGAAAAAAAAAACTCTCTTAAAATAAATAATAATTAATAACAGAATTATTTGTATAATAATATACAAACAGAAGAATAAACAAAATGAACATAATCAAACTATGTCTATGAAAAAAACAAATAAATAAAATAATATAATCTCTAGTCACATTTACACTCTTATATACAATAGGGGTATTCATGATGTTGTGTTAAATGTTAAATGTTTTACCATATTAAATGTTATAACTATAAGATTGTGAGCAGCCCTATTTCAAGTCATGTTAAGAGCCCCTAGCGGATTTTCTCAGCAACTTGTTGTATAAGCCTTTATGTTAATAACCTTCCTTCCAGACCCTCATTTTATTGTTTACTTCAGTTTTGATTTAAGTAATTAATTACAACATGCCTAGAGTGAGTGGAAAGTGGAATTTGTGAGAAAGTTTAGCTTATGAAATGAAATGAAAAAATAACTTTATTCTGGGACATATGTCCCCTAAGAATAATTACATGGTTCATATAGTGAGATTTTTATCTGGCGAGCGTTTACAAATTTTCAGATAGTAGAATGAAATTACATTGTTTTTTTTCTCAAATGTATCATTAAAATTATCCATTCTGGTTTAATAACAGGGATATGAATACCACAAACACACGAAAGAACTGAGCTGTCACAACAAAAATGGTGGCCATCTCAACTGGTCTATTGTGTGACGTCATTCTCCATTTAACAGACCAAGTAAGAGACTCTCAGCCATGTTAATTGTTATTTCCTTTTACCACGGTAAAAGAAGGCATTTTTTATCGATTTAACATGAGTTTTTCCATTTAACACGCTTTAACATGTTAAACCAAAGATCATGAATACCCCTAGTATTTACACAATCGACCTGAGGATCCCTGAGCCCACTCTATTCCACACGTGTGAGGGATTGACCAGAGCCAAAAAAATCCCAGCGTATCCCTCTCGCCGCATCACTGGTAGTGAGCCAAAGCCGCAGCGAGCCAACATTTACAAAAAAATAAATAAATAATCTTTATCTAAATTGTAAAATATAGTAAACCTAATTTCATTAAGTTAATAGAAGAGAAGCGTGTACAGATGTTTATCTCTTGATAAAATCTAGTAAATCCCTACAAAGGCAGTCTTGGAAATAGCCCATTCCGCTCGGTAAAGGAATACAAATTAAATAAAAACATGCAATGATGCGAAATTGGTAAAAAATGGACTTACTATAATAGACCTCTGAGGAATAGACAATAGTAATAAAGGCCTGACGAAACCAACGGTTCGATGCCGATACCACTAATCGTTCTCCACATAAATCGGTCCAGTGACACTCCTCCAAAGCCAAATATACTAAATTAGTATTCCCATCTACATTTTAGTCTGCCCCTCGCATGTTTACCCGACGATCATTTTAGAAATCCGTTCGTTACTTAATCTCACAACCTGAAACGCCGCAACGCTATAACCTGAATTATATTTGTGCAGTTCCCTCTATTCAGCGTTGTGTAGTCATCTGAATTCTCCGGTCAACTCATTCTTTTTCGGTCCGAAAATTTTACGTAATGCTTTATTTTCGAAAACATTTTTTATTTTACTTTGACGCGACAGACCGTAGAGGTCCTAGGCCTCACGCGATGTACTTTAGAAATACATCGCGCGTTTCCTGACGTGGTTTTCATAGGATGGGTCTTTCACTCCCACGCCTATTTTTGTGAGTGTCACCCATTGGCTAATGGCCTCACAAATGCCCGGGGGGAGATTGTGAGTGAGTATTGCATACTTGTATGCTTGAAAAAATTCCGGGTAGGGCCGGGCTCGAACTCGCAATCTATGGGTTGGCAAACAGGCGCGTTATCACGCTGCTACCTTCACCCCCGTGACTTTCAAAAACATTAAGGAAATAATTGTTTTTTTCTATATTATGTAAATTTAAATTACTAATTATTTACATTTTCTCTCGCACCTTTCATCATTTCTTTATTTATCTACAATTTACAAATATTTCCAATTTTTCAATTCCCTTCAATTGTAGCTGAGAGTAAGGTCAACAACCTTTTAAGCTAAATGCTAGGAGGTTGGGCCCTAGAAAGGGCTTAGCCAGCCAGAGGTCAACGGATCTACCTCAAGGGCAGACATGAACCCCAACTGTGACGTAACTCCACGCGTCTTGGACCTCCTCGTCATTATGCCCTTAAAAATAATATAAATGAAGAATTGGTTTCTATCAATTTTACTTTTCAATATTATTTATTCTTTAGTTCGCGTTAATTGTAAAAATAAAGAAGGAGAGATTTCATATCAAGACAGAAATCTTTTGAATCTACGACTATAGTTTATAGATTTCACCAATAATTCCGTTTACAAACCAGCCAGTTGCTTGTCTCCCCTCTTTTTTCACTCATTTTGATTACGTTGCTTAGTTTATAGAGGACTCACTAATTAACGTGATAGAAAATCAAAGCTTCTTCATAGACAATGGAAAATTTCCGTCTGTCGATGCACATGTGCAATTTTAACTAAAATACATAAGTAACAAAAAATTAATTGTTTAAATAAAGCGATTGGTATTCATGTTAAGTCTCAACCATCTTTATTGTATCATCAACAATACAACGTTTCGGCCAATTCGGCCATCCTCAAGGACAATCTAATAAATATCAGCTTTTATTATACATTCATTTTTAACAATTTTAACAAAGAACATTATACTAATAATATTTTTAATAAAAAATTTAACATGCCTTAAATATAAATTTACACCTCAGATCCAATATTTAAAAAATTTTGAAGGCTATTCTGCCCAGGTCATTAATTACAAGACAAATTACCCTATGAAACGACAAATTAATAGGGAATCATATTAATTATTAATAAGCTTATCTAAGTTTATGTCTGGTTACCTATTTTGTCGCAATATCATTAACTTTTAAAACTTTTAATTTTATATCAACTATCATATAAACCAACTATGTTTAACCTTCCATACACTCTGATCAGACCTATAATAAATTTATTTCGAATTGCATTTTGGTCTAAATTTTAATTTATTATATTATTAAAATTGATATTAAAATTAATTGTAAATAGTAACATAACATTTTACCCATATTTTTCATAAATTTATTTTTCTTGAAATCTCTGCATTTATTTAAACAATAAATGCCAGTCTCGAGAAATTGAAAAGATTATATATAAAAAAAAAGTTATATGCTTTTAACAAGTAAACAATTTAAAACTACAATACGGTATTTATGTGTAAGGAAACAAAACAGTAATATCAAACTTGTAAAAAAGTGGGGTATGGCAGTGATCCCTCGCATGTTAACCAATTAAGCTCTTTCGAGTGTAGCCCGTCTTAAGTAGCTGCTAAGAGCTTTCAAATAAGAACCTTTAATAACCCAAATAATTTTCTTGAGAGCAGGTCCGCTGTTCTAAATATTTTGTTGTAATTTCTATACTTGGGACAGGTTCTCAAGAAGTGAATGACATCTTCCTTTTCTTCAGAGTTGCATATAGGGAGATTATCGATGCTATTATTCATCCAAGGTTTTAAACTTGAATAATTTAATAATTCCACTCTACACTGAAAAATCACCAGATCAAAATTATCTATCCGGATTGCTACCGGTGCATTCAGGACCAGTCCCATTCTCAGCATTTGCTCTGAAGCAGGCCTACCTCCGCTATCATTTAGGAGACAAAAACTAGCTATTAACTATGTTTCCAAATTATTTGAACAAACAAATCATCCAACCTACAAATATATTCTTCGATCTAAATTCTCCATAGGTTTTTGGCAGAAACGAAATCCAACACTCCCTCTGGCAGAAAGAATCACTCTGGCTATCTCTACACTTGAAACAATTCCGATAATGAAGCCTGAAATTCAGAACCCACCTTGGACTCTAAAACAACCGACGACCACAAATGTCAAGTATAAAGAACGGTTGTCGCGTCTTCTAGAAAATATTCCGGATTATTTTTTAATATACACTGATAATTCCAAATCTGAAAGCTCGACAGCCTCATCTTTTGTCCCTCACGATTCAACCCACAAATTACATAAGTTATGCTCAATATACACCGCCGAACTCCACGCGATAGCATCAGCCCTCCATTTTTGCTTTTCAATAACTCAGAAGACAATTGTAATAATCTCAGATTCGTTGAGCTCTCTAAAAAGTTTGAGAAACATGTACCCCGAATATCCACTCATCATAAGAATACAATCTTTTCTTCTAAAATTATCACAACAAGGTAAGTCCATTATTTTCATATGGGCTCCAAGCCACATTGGCATTGTTGGTAACAAGCTCGCGGACAAAACTGCCAGAGAGGCACTCACGCTCCCTGGCCTAGGCACCTCCGTTCTTACTCCATCAGAACTCAGTTTATCCCTTAAATTACAAATATTGGAAAGATGGCAGGCCAAGTGGGAAGAAAGTTCTCCAAGTAAATTAAAAGGAATCAAAAGATCAGTAAAACCATGGTCGACATCCTACCGCAACAGCCACAGGTAGGAAGTTGCTCTAATCCATTTGTGAATAGGTCATATTCTCCTCACGCACTCTCACCTGATCAGAAAACTGCCACCTTCAACGTGGAAATATTGTCAGTCCATTCTCACGATTAAACATATTTTTGAAGAATGTACTCACTATTTGCCAACAATAAACAGACTCCTTTAGATTTTTTTTTATTTTATTTATTAATAATTTTTACATAATTTTTAGTATGCCACAGACTTTGATGACCAGAGAGTTTTACGCCTTGCAGCAACAACAAACAAACCAACAAACAAAATTATCTTTTAAATATGGCGTTTCTGTATCTACTGGACATAAGCCTGCGTAAAAAAAAACAAACTAGATCGGATAAATTTTTCAAGATTTTATTTATCTTATAAAGTTATAAGAACTTTTGTCCAAAGTCCAGTCCAAAATCCTTCGTAAAATCCTTAATGCTCCTTACTTTGTCACAAATCAAGTCATCCACCATGACCTCAATATCCCATATGATGCCGATTTGGCCAAAACCTGATATGGAAAACTTCCCAACCACCCTAATCCACTTGTTTCTAGCCTGGCTTCTCCTTTATTGCCTAATAATCCTCCTAGGCGTCTGAAAAGAAGATGGCCTCGGGATCTTCTCCTCTAGAAATGTTATTGGAGTTCTACCAATGGGTAGATTCTCCACAAGTTTGTATCATGTCACTATCTCACCTACAGCAAATTTACTTGTTGTATATATGTTATACAGTTGTAAATAACAATAAATAAATGAATAAAAAAATATATATATATAAATAAGCGTATTTCTGAGGAATAGCTACAATGTTTTTAAAAAATAACTTTTTAAAGTTTCTTATGAATTGTTTTAAAAGATATATTTTGGGGATTTCCCAAAGCACCTAGATTTGTGCCTTTCTATACCATCTTATAGTAACTTTATACCTCTTTTCAACGGAAATACTTTCTATTTTATATTGTCACATATATCATATATAAAAAATCTATGCTTTAAATAATGGGTTTATATGCTATAAAATAGGTTTTTGTCATAACTTTCTTTCTACTGGATACAACGAATATTACCATACCTTTAAACAATAACCAGGTTAAAGTTAGGCATTAACAAAATACACATAGATACAAATCATACAAAGTACAAATCATTGTAACACAACAAACACTGGTCAGATTCATATTCAAATATACAACATTCAGAAAGTTATATAGTTTGGAAAAAATAATTTTTTTTTAACCACATAGAGTCCAACTTGTTCAAGTCCAGCATACATACAAAATAAGGTGAATTACCTTTAATAATTTCAACATTTTAGGCGTCGTGGGTTTTTTAAATACATTGCTCAATAAATCAGATTGTGGGATCGTGAAGACACGTACAGCCTCTTTAGCTTGGGCAAAGGTGCTCCAAGCGTATGTCAGCAGTGTGCAAGCGAATGCCTCAAAAGATTAAAAAAAATAAAAATTAAGATGCTGACTATACAGTAGAGACAGAATATCGATAGTGATATTCTCGAAATATCGATATTTTTTCTCCGATATTCCATATTACTATATTTTTATTATTTAACCGATAATATCGGAATATCGATATTTTCCTGCAATAGGTTTTTACATTAAAAAATAAATAAATTACTGCCAAAATTAAAAAAAAAAAAAACCTCATATTTATATTTATTAAATAGATGAGGAAACAAAAAATTATGGGTAATTTGCTCCCTGAAAATAATCACACACCTCAGAACTTACGTAAATTACTACACAAAAAAATTCAATAAATAACAATAACATCCAGAAATATGCAGCCAATAATATTGATTCCAAATATCGATATACCAGATAAAAATATTACGATATTTTAAGTAAATACTAATGAATATCAATAATTTTCATTATCGATAGTCTCAAATCGACATAGAAATAAATTTGAAATAGTTTATGTTTAAAAATTGCCTAAAATATCAAAGTTTTTCACAAACACTCTTGTTAAAGCTAGTTAAATGTACTATAAAGTAGTATATAACGTTTGTAATAAATGTATTTGGACAAAATTTTATGCTCAAAATTCATATTCATATGTGAATATCATGGAAACTACTGCTCCTCCGAAGGCAAACGTAATAAACTGCTTTAAAGTACATTACATTAGCTTTGATTTCAGCGCTAATAGACATTTGTACGTCTAATGGTTTTTGAAATATAGATTTACCAAAATAAATTCACTAACTACTGATTTTTCAGAGCATTTTTTATGAAATGTAGCTTTTTAAAAAGCCATATCTTGAGAACTATTGAACTTAAATGGCTGTATTAGGGTCCATATTTTATCAAATTTTCTATTCTTTAAATGATGTTCAATTAGGCATTTTAATGTTCTTGATAATTTTAAAGATATGGAGCTGTGAAAGAAAAATAAATTTTTTAACGTTTTGAGACAGCCGCCATTTTTATTGCCTTATATACTTGGTAGACTCGTCAATTTTTACTAATCAATTATACATAGTTTTCATTAAAGTAATTAAAAATTGGGGTTATATATATAACTGTATTTTTGTCACCACGGCTATTGTACTAGAAAATTATTTAAGCATGCGACCCGTTGAACAGTAAACTTGCTGGGTGGGACCATGTGGAGCTAATGGACACATTGATTTCGATATGATTCTGTGTGAGTTGCAATGTTTTGAAATTACTAGATAGGAATGCCTGCCCTAAATATTTTTCATAAGCAATAATTTGTCCTATAACCGGTTCTCAAATTGACTTCACTCCATCTACCATTTACTGATCTCAAAGTTTCTTGCCCATATTTACTGTCTACGCAATGGAATCTACTTTCATAGATTACTGTTAGTATTTTAATTTACATTCATTTGCAAATCTGAAGGTTTGAATAATTAAATCAGGGAACAGTCCTCTTGCCGTGTGTTTGTTTTATGGCTAGCTGATTAACAAGTTTGCATATGTAATTATCGGATAATGTTTACGTAAGTTTCTTATTGAGGAAATAATAAGTGCCTTGAATCGTTGAGTTCTTCCATTCATCACTCCTTACAGAATTTCATTTTTTTTTTTTTTTTTTTACTTTATTTAGTTTATTCACAACTGTAAAAGTATTTTTATAACCAGCGAATGAGATGTAGAAAGAGAAGAAATAAAAAATGTCATGAAGGCATGAAGGTTAAGGTCATCCAATGATGCCTCTCCATTAAAATTGAATTTTAAAAATCAATTTAAGAGGTCCCTATTCCAGCTCCTTCGTAAACGTCGTCTCGTATCTGGTAAGTCTAGTGTTGATACTCCTTGAATTAGAGGGTTAGTGTGTGTTGGAAGTGCGTCCTGAAACCGTTTATATAATGATTGTACGTTGGGAGTTCGTAAGTCTTTGTGTAAGTTCTTGTTACTGATGTAGGGGGGAGCGCTACTGATCAGTCTCAGTAATTTTGATTGAAATTGTTGCAGTTTCAGTAAGTTAGTTTTTTTGGCATATCCGTAAATTTGTGCACCGTAAGTCCAAATTGGTCTGAGAAGGTTAGTATAAATCTTTAGTTTTTCTGAAAGTGGTAATTTTGATCGTTTATTTAAAAGATAAAATAATAATTTAAGTCGGAAATTTAGCTTTTGTTTTATTATTTTTATGTAGGGGGTCCATGTAAGTCGTTTGTCTAATGTCAATCCAAGGTATTTTACTGTGTCTGTCCGGGTTAAACTTCGTTCGTTTAGACAAACAGGAGGACATAGACCACGACGGAGCGTAAAAGTTATTTGCAATGATTTCTCAGTGTTTATTGCAGTTTTCCATTTGATACACCATTCATGGATGTGAGCTAGGTGTATTTGTAATCGTTCTGAGGCTTGTGCTGGGTCGCCATGCTTGGCTAAAATAGCTGTGTCGTCGGCATATGTGGCTGTGAGAGTGTGTTCCATTGTGGAATTTCATTCTCAAGTTACATAATAAAAGAGTTTGTATATAAAAAGATTAATTCTTTACATAGCATGAAAACTGCGATCTAATACTGCCAACCTGTCTTTAATAATAAATAAAATATATCCATATTTTAATAAAAAATCAAAATTATCCACCAGAAATAAATTGATACTCTATAATGTAGTGGTGAGAACTATGATAACATATGCTTTTCCCACGTGGAGCTTCACTAACTCAACCAACATGAAAATACTACAAGTATTCCAAAACAAATGTCTCAGAATTGTTAATAACTATTTATATTACATTAGAGTAACCAAAATACTCTCTGAACTGAATTTAAACACCGTTTATAAATAATTATAGATCCGTAATTTCTTCTAATCTTGCCTTGAATTACAGCATATTGAATAATATCAGAAATAGAAAATTATACAAAAATAACCCGTACATATAAACATAAATAAATAAACCAAGCATATTTTACTGTAAAAATTGGTTAACTATATGTATTTTTTTTATTGTAACTTTTTTTATGTATTTCAATAGAGATTTTGGTAATTATAAATAATTGCTGCGGGGGGGGGGAGTAGGATTATTCAGATTAGAGAAAATATTTAAAGAATGTTGTAAAAAAATTCAAAAATATGAATGTACAAAATTATTTTTATTTATTTATTTTGGAAATTTGATAATTTGATTTGAAGTTTTAATCTTTTAATGAAGTCGGTTTTTTTCGTTTTACATATTACTGGACACTAGCCGTATTTTTGATGGCTACAATTTTGTTTTCTTTTACATCCGCAGTAGTGTTAAGTGATGATTTCAATTATAAGTGAAAAAAGTATAAATAAAAATAAAAAATACTCTTTGTATGGATTTATTTTAGAACGTGATAAAAAAAAATTCCACTAACAAAATTTATATTACACATATTTCTTCTATTAATTTTTTTTTTTTACTGAATCAAATGATTTATACAATTGATATTATGTATTTATAATTCTAAGAAAATATATTATGAACACTTTCACTGAAATTAGATTACCCGATATCCAAACTGTTTGAAAATTGCCACTTTCGATTTTCACAGTGATTGCAATAACTTGCCTATAGGTTGGGAAGTTAAAAATGCCGTTTAAACATATGCACTTTTGTTTAAATAAATAACTCAATTTTTATCCATTTCAGTTTCAACACATTTTATTTTTCTTATAAGTCCGACGTTTCGGCCAATCCAGCCATCCTCAGGGACATCTACCATAAAACAGTTTTTATTACATGTATGATCTTAACAATTCAAATTACTTAACATTGTTACTTATAATTTATCTTACCTTATTACAATTTTGGAACTAAAGTTATTTAAACACTCTCTAAAAACATTAGGTAAACATATTCTTTTTTTAATAAGTATATCCTACATTATGTCTAATTACCTAATTATTCAACTTTTACATTAAAAACAAAAATTAAAATTCATTTATCACAGTCACTTGTTAAAATTTTATCATAAATAAATATTTTTAATGCTTGAACTGAGTGGAGGAACCTTGCTTGTGGTTGTGACGTTTTAACAAGTGACTGTGATGAATGATAAATGAATTTTAATTTTTGTTTTTAATGTAAAAGTTGACTATTACATATATATAAAAGTAAATTATTACATATAATTAAACCTGTTTTATGGTAGATATCCCTGAGGTTGGCCGGATTGGCCGAAACGTCGGACTTATAAGAAAAATAAAATGTTTTGAGACAAAAATGAATAAAAATTGAATTATTTATTTAAACAAAATTAACCAGTCTCAAGAAAGTGTAAAGATTATAAATAATCACTTTTATTTGAAAAGAAAAATGATATTACCTGCTGAGTTTTTTTTTAAAATAGGAATTTACTTATTTTTAATGCCAGTTCGGATTACTGCAGTGTTCAGATTACCCAAGTTTGGATTACTGGAGTGTTCAGAGTACCCAAGTTCGGATTACTGGAGTGTTCAGAGTACCCAAGTTCGGATTATTGGAGTGTTCAGAGTACCCAAGTTCGGATTGCTGAGATCGCGCTGTAGTTATTTTATAATTAGTTGCAAGAAATTGAACT
>NW_027114251.1:211735-215431 GCF_000696795.3 Halyomorpha halys | reverse complement strand
ATGTTATGGAGATAAGATGCAATGTAGGTACGGGTACAATCAGATATACTCATGACCTTGAGCCACCTTGTACCTCACTGAAAGCAAAACAGAGTTTTCTAAACCATATGTTGTCTGGACTGGAAAGATTTATTGCAAAAGACAATCTTTGAAGGCCGATGCTCGTTTCTGCAATACGTTGCATTTCAATTGCATCTAAATAGTGTTACTGTAATATCCTTTTGTCCTTACTGCGATTCTATTTCCATATTATGATTGTAATATAAAGACGTTCCTGGTAAAGCAAAATAAGCAATGAGGAAGTACACTTAAGGATGGAAGTTATGACCGGTACTTAATTAATGTAAATGAGATGAAAAATAATTCCTTGAGTATGACACGACTGCAACGATTAGAGATAGATCCGTCCGACTATATTTACAAACAATGGTGTATCAATTGCAACATACCAAATTTTATCAAGTTGTTAGCATTAATAAATATTGTAGGAAGATACTCCGGGAGGCGGTCAATGAAAGTATTAAAATAGTAAAAGGAAAACTATTTATTGTTAACCAACGTTTCGCCCCACATTGCAGGGCTTCGTCAGGGCTAAATGAAAAAACAAGATACAAAGAATATAGAATTGATAGAACATTAAATATAACATTTTTAAAACGATGGTTACGTTAATAAAGTATATAAAAAATAAATAAAAAATAAAACGTGTAGGTGGACTAGGAACTAGTTACTAATGTAACTGAACAATGTTTCATATGTTGCCGATATGGCAAGAACCCGATACCAATCCTTCCATGCTAAACTTCTCGACCACCCGAACCCACTTTTTCTAACCTGGCTTCACCTTCATTACCTGATAATTCTTCTAGGCGTCTGAAAAGAAGATGGCCTCGATATATTTTCCTCTAGAAATCTTATAACAGTTCTATCAATGTGGAAATTATCCCAATGTTTATATCATGCCATTTTATAACTTATTGTAAATTTACTTGCTGTATAAATTTTTATATATTTATAAACAATAAACAAATTATTAAAAAAAAAACTTTCATATGACTTTTCGTTATTGATTTAGACAGTTCACACGCACACACTTACCCACATTTCCGTCTAAAACTCAAATATCAGATATTTCAAGAACGTAATACTCCCCTTTAATATTTATTTCATATATAGTAAGGGGAAGTAATAAATAAAATTAATATTATATTAAATTGTGGTCCTAGGAAGTAACCAAGATGACATGGAAAGATTAGCAAAAAATCTATTAAGAGAACCAGAGGAATTCGGCTTGGAAGGAAATAAAGACAAAAAATATATTTGATTATAAGTCTAAAAATCCATCCTAACGACTTGGTTTGCATGGACGGCAAATCTTTTCCGAAAACGATAGGTAGTATCAAATACCTCGGCTCCACAATAACATCAATAAATAATCGACGGGCTGAGATAGACAAGCGTATATATAACAAGCGCGAACAGAGCCTTAACACATGGATGAGAACTAACAATGAACTGCAAACAGAGACTGCTCAATCAATATCTCACGGTACGAAGGTAAGGAGGTTAAAATGGACCGGGCATTTAGCTCGAAGAAATCCATGTGGACGCCTCAAAATAACAATAAATGCAAGAATAGTTGGCAAGAGACCACGCGGGAGGCTAAAAACCAGATGAACAGACAGAATCGAGAAAGATGCGAAACCTTGGGCATACTTTGAGCGGCCAAAGATCTACAACATTAAAAACAACAGCAAAAAAAAAAAATCAATAAATCTAACGGTGTTAATGATTTTTATTCCTATTATGAATCCTGGAAAACTCAATTATACTAATGAAATTTTAAGAATTAGAAAACTTAAGAAGGTGTTATTTTGAAAACATTATTGAAAATAATTGTTGTATAAAACTTCAAATATTGGATTTGAAATTTCCCAAATCAGGAATTCTTTATTATTAAAAACTGTAATATTGTAATTTAAAATTTCATCTTATTTTAAATTTATTTAATCAGGAACAAAATACATGTCTTCACAAATATTTTTAAATATAAATATGATTTTAATATTTTTTGTTTTTCAATTAGAATCAAACTGATCCTCCGAAATGACCGAATCACCCTGGTTCTACATAAAAAATAAAATAAAATAAAAAATAAAAAAACTTTTTTCCCTAACTAAACTCCTTCTGATATGGAAAACTTAAAACTTAGACTTTGATCAAACTCCTTCATAATTTAAAATTTGAGGAAGCTCCAGTCAAAAGAGCAGTTCTACAATGTATAAAACACTTTACTTATTATCGCCATTTCCAGATTTTAATTCCACTTCTTGCCTTCACTAGAATTAATTAAAACAATAATTACTTCAAAATTAATTAGCCATTAAAGGACAACCATTAAGTTAAATTCTCCAATAAGAAACTCACATTAAGGCACCAGACTTGCCTGAACTAAAAAGGAAGATCTATTAAATCTTGAACGTGTGGTCATTTTGTCAAGAACTTTCTAGTAACCGAATGACGAAACATTTCAAGCACTGCTTTAGTAACCGCGAAACTTGGTGCCAGAACTGGTCGTCATTATTTTATCATATAGCCATATTAAATCTATGGTTCATTTTTCCAAAGTTAAATTTGCTCAGAATGCAGGTTTAACTCTTCAACCAGATCATCTTTTTACTTCTTGTTAAAGCCACTTCAAATTGAAGATGTCTTTTTGTAGGAAAGCTTTAACAGAGCAAAAAAACGAGCTGGCTCGAAAAATAAACATTAATTTTGCTAAAATATAGAACATAAATAAAAATAAAAGTGTCATTAAGATAAAATGAAATGAAAGGAAAGAATAAACGAAATAGTTAAATATAAGAAAAATAAATGATAATAATTAATTTTTATTATATAATTATTATTGACAGAGTATAATTTACTATACTTTAAGTGATGTTCTCTTAGGTTTTCTAGTGTCGTTGGTTGTGTTGAAGATAATATAGATAAGAGCTCTAAATGAAAAATTAATTTTTTTTAATGTTTTGAAAAATCCGCCAATTCCTCTTACCTATACTTGGTGGACTCATCAATTCAGGCTACTAATTATTCATAGTTTTCATTAAAGTAATCAAAAATTGGGATCAAACAACTGACTTGTTTCTCCTCTTGGGATCTTTTACTAAGACCTTTCACATTTGATATGCGAACAGAACTCTATTATTTCTAGCTCTGGATATTTTCAAATAATTTTCATATTCATGATGCATAGTGAAATGCCAAAATCACTAAATGTGCACTTTCAATAAATTTTTCTTCTTCTTTCTCATCCTCCTTAGTGCATTTCAGCGTGGAGGAGCCTCTAACCATTTGCTCCACACATCTCAGTCTCTGACCAGCATTTTCAATTTAAATTCAAATATAAAAAAACGTCAAATACTGGGTTCTCAAGCTTTTGGGGAGAAATATGAAAATTTTTAAATAACCTTAATATTATTCGTTTTGGAGGAAGGACTATAATGGAGGTGATAAGCTACAATATGACATAAAAGAGGAAGACAGAGAAGAAGAACATGTTAAATAATGGAATTGGTTAATAATTATAAATGCTTGGAATTCGGCGGTGTATATTGAGCATAACTTATGTAATTTAAATTTGTAGGTTGAATCGAGGGTAACAAAATACAGGTTGAGCTTTCTGATTTGGAACCA
>NW_027114251.1:209908-210435 GCF_000696795.3 Halyomorpha halys | reverse complement strand
ATTCAATATTAGACGGTAATGTGAGATCAGACCATCATAGTTACAGCAGTAGATCAGTTTACCAAGAACAAACAAATAGATACATTTTACGAGAAACTAACACATTACAATAAGACTAACACATTGATTAAAAGGAAAATATATTTAAAAAATCCGGTTACAAGAAACACTTGAATGGATAAATAAGGTAAAAAAAAAAACACAAAAAAATAGTATTAATAAAATAAAATAATTTAATGAATAAAAGTACCAACAACACTAGGAAACCTATAAGAACATCAATTAAAGTATATCAAATTTGGTAAAACATGAGCCCTAATAGTCACGTTTAATAGTTTGCGAGATATAGCTTTTTAAATTCGAATCCGGTAGTGGCAGATAATTGTTTCCTGTTTCACTGTAGCCGTCAGTCAACCCTGTGGTTTCCTGGGGGTCCACCTAATCTCATAAACTGGGTACCCTTATTTAGGTAAAAGTCTGTCGGTCGAGCATGGTCCTAACCCAATCACCTCCATGTACAACCCTCC
>NW_027114251.1:204942-206481 GCF_000696795.3 Halyomorpha halys | reverse complement strand
TAGAGCAGTGACCTCTGTTGGCTCTTTGCCAGAATGTTTGTGGAATAAAATGAAATATATTCTAGTCCTGTCCTCAGGTAAGGCTGTTTCCCAACTATCAATACAATCAACGACAAAGTAAACATATAATAAACGTATCATAAACATTTCAAATAGTATTGTCTTGAATGGTAATTCTATATTGGTTAAATAGATTACAGGAAAAAAAAAATACTGTGTTAAGTACGTCTGTTGATACTTTTATCAAATTAGCTATTTTCCATTGTTTTGTATGAAATAGTTTTTCAATCGAAAAAATAAATATATAATACAGTATGACAGCGTATATATATTTTACGTTCAAGTTTTCAAGAGGTAACCAAGAAACCAAATTTCCGTGTGGTAGGGGAAGGGTGTATCCCTGTAATGTTACAGAAACATTTTGGTTAAAATCGACCAACCATATGTGCCACTTAATGAAGTTGGTTTTATACTTTTTTCGTATGTTCTCAAAAACAATTTTTACGACTTTGGTTAAACTCGGCAAATTTAATATTTAGAGGTCTTTAATATCCTTATTGAAGGTCTCATTCTCATTAAAATACTTTTAACAGGGCCTAAATGACGCAAACAATAAATTTTGAAAAAATTAATTTTTCTATTTAGAATAAATAACTTATTCTCATTGTTAGCAATAATACACTATGGATAAAAGTATCAAAGATTTTATAGAATAATAATTTTTTTGTAATATTTTTATTATTGATAAATATTACAATTTGCCACATCATTTTTGGGCAATAAGTAATATTAATAACTGATTACATTCATACTAAAATAAAGTAACACAAGATTAAGAATCTTTAAATATACACTAACAGAAGGATAAAGAAATAATCGAACTATGTATAATAAATAAAATAGAATAATAATCAAAATAAATAAATAGAATAATCTCCAGTCACATCTACACTCTAATATACAATATTTACACTATCGACCTGAGGATCCCTGAGCCCACTCTATCCCCCACGTATTGAATAAATTAAGGAGTGAAAAGGAGACAGGTGATCGAATCGGAAAAAGCCGAGAGTACCCGATCTCTTCGTATGTTCATGGCTTCTTAATCTTTGGTTAGACTATTGCATGAAAAAATTGATATTCGTTATTTCTACCTCAAGAAACCCTAAAACCTGCTCATTCCATAAATATTATAGGTCTTGAAAATATTGATTAGTAAAACCTTCAGAGAGAAATGATGAAATAGTTTTTACGGACTTCGTAAAAACCTCTGTAACTTTTATGGTGATAAGAAAATCTTATTGTAGCTATACATGCGTACATTACTTAAATTTATACTACATCTGATTATTTTTATTTTATTATTTTTTAATATGGCCATGTTTGTTTGTTTATTACTATTGAGGCTGCAATTTCTTATATTTCACATGCTCGTTTCTTTATTCCTATTTCTTTTTGTATACATGAGAAACGAGAGAAATGAGAACTATTAAGGAAGTAATTCCTTGATTATATAATCTATAAGTTAGTATGACAGTG
>NW_027114251.1:198457-203027 GCF_000696795.3 Halyomorpha halys | reverse complement strand
GAATATGCGCATAATAAAATTTTGGTATTAATTAAAAATCTATAATAGCTACTATATATCAAGATTGAATCAGTATACAACTGGTATTGAACTAGTGAACATGGGTAGTAAACGAGAAAATGATCCTAAATCAAACAGTGATCGACAAAGTGACTTTAGAAAGCGTTTAAAATTGTCGGAGACACCAGAGCAAGCCAAAGCAAGGCGGTATGTACTGTATCGCCCGATATGAACAGAATAATGGAAATTAATTGTTAAATATAAATATCATTTGTAAAGGAAAATAAATATCTTGATTCAAATATTGTGTGTCTATTTTATTAATATTATTATTCCAATATTTAGCGTAAAGTTGTCACGTCAGGCGCACACATTTTTTTGTGGGTGCTACCCAGTGGCTAACGGGCGTCACAAATGCCCGGTGGGAGGTTGTAAGTGAGTTTTGCTAGTCACAGTACTTCCTTATAAATTACTTCATACTATGCAAAATTCTTATTCTTGTGCATATATCATAAAAACTACTACTTTTACGAAGATAACGTTAAAAATAACTTTATAGTACATAAAACTAGCTTTATTTGATTGCTGGCAGATATGTTTAAGAACAATAGTTCCTGAGATATAGTTTTTCGTAAACCAAAACTTTTTTCCGGACAGCTACGTCTCATGGTTCCTCAGATAAAAAAATCCTACAATAAATTCACTAATTACTGATTTTTCAATATATATTTCATAAAATGTTACTTTTTAAAAAACTAGACTTCGAAAATTATTGGACGTAAACTAAGGCTCATATTTAAATTTATGATTTTTTAGGATTCTTGGTAGTTTTGAAGATATTAAGCTGTGAATGAAAAAGTTTTTTTTTTTTAACTTACTGAAATCACTGCCATTTTTTATTCCCCTTAACTATACCTGGCAGATTCGTCAAATTTGACTAGTAACTATAAATAGTTTTCATTAAAATGATAACAAAATTTGGGTAAAATAATTAACTTTTTTCTCCTCTTGAGCTCTTGTATGAATTCCTTACAGGTATATGTTGTATTGATTTTAAAACCTTGAAATAAATTTTCCTGATTGTACACTGAGATAGGGGTTTCCCCCATCCCCGCATTCCTTTATATGCATGCAAACCTCCAGGAAGCATATATCATATCCGACACCTAATTACGTTTGCGGTATCAATTCTATACTTTAACCACGGGTGTATATCTTCGATCCACTGTCACGACTTTGTAATTTAATGAACTTAAATCTGTTTTACCTTTGTATTTACTACCTGTTGATTATTTATTAGAATACGGCCTTCGATCAGGCTGGTGTTGAATAATTCAGTTTTTAATTTCATTTTTACATCATCAAATTGGTTTCGGGTAGGATTAATGTGTCATAGTTCAAAAATGTCGGTATGTCTTCCGTATGTGCTTGTCTAATTATCGAGCCAGTCTGCGCTTGTACATTCGGCACACTAAAACCTTCGATATTTCAAATGCTATTCGAGATATTCCGAAGTTATTATTATAACAATAGGACAAAAGTCTGTTATTGATATAATAACTGAGTATACATTGAGTGCAAAAAATAATTAATAAAAAGATTTAGGGAAAATGATGAAAACTTATAAAAACATATATAAAAAGTACTTACAAGTAAACAAAATTAACACACAAACATAATTCACATGTTTCTATTAACTTATTTCACTTACCATTATCATCACCTATATTGTTAACATTACATCACAATTTTTCACTTATTTCTATACTTTATTACTTATTTTTAATCTTTTTATGTACTTCTTTTTACATCTCACCTTGTAAACTTTCACTTCCGATTTTTAAATTACCTTATTTCACTTTATATTATTCATGTTACTCATGTTATCTTTAATATTACTATTATCAGTGTAGATAAATGATTAATTTCTTTTTTTTTTCTTCGTCTCCTGCACTATTTTAACTGTATTGTTTTACATATTTTTAAAAAAAAAATTATTCTTAACATCGTTACTTATTTTTTATTCTTATTGTTTATTCAATTTTATTTGATATTGATACTATTTTACGTCTTCCTTCCTTTTATTTAAATGTAATTTCTTAACACTTTATTTTTACATAATATTTATCCTAGCTTAAATTGCCTTATAGTATCTTATTGTTGTAATATTCTCATTATTTTTTGTACCTTTTGAGCCCTGATGAAGCCCTGCAAAGTGGGGCGAAACGTCGGAAAATAAATAGTTGTAAATTATTTTTGTTTCTCTTTTGGCCGCAACCCTGAACATCTTCTTATATATCAATTTTTACGGGCAACTATATATACACATATATATAATAATTTAATTTAAATACTTGAAAATAACTTAAACATACATAAAAACTAAAGAAATACGAATCTCTCTATTACATAAAAAAGTTTTTAGTTATCATCTTGTAATATTTTATTTTACATAAAGGACGGAATAGTAAACATGGGTCGTAAAAAATTTAGTTTTCCTGACAAAGAGGTATTAAATTGAAGTACAAATTAAATGAAAAAATTATTTTATTCTGGGACAAATGTCCCGTAAGGATAAATACATGGTTCACACGTCATGATTAAATATCTGGAAAAAATTTAGAAAGTTTCAGTATGCAAAATAAAATTACATTAAGATCTTAGTTTACCTACTATTTAGAATTGTAATCAATATATGCCTATTTACACTGTTCACATGATGCGGAGGTTTGGTTATACAATAAGTGAAGGAATAGGTGTTGTTTAAAGGAAAGAAGGGATGAGGATTGGCGAATGGAGATGGGAAGAGAATTCCAGAAGGGGGTTTGCACGTGACGAAGGAGGCCATATTGTGGAAGGGCATATATAGATGAATCGTTTGGGATCTGGTCTTCTAATAAATGCATGAATGAACATAGAGTGAGGATATCAAGGATATAGGTAGGCTTTTCGATTTTAAAGCCTTAGAATAGGAAATCACCAAGGAGGTACTGCCTTCGGGAGGTTGGATAGAGCCACTTCAACTCGGTACACCAACGGGAGGCATGACAGCGCCTGGGAAACCCGAAGATAAATCTTACGAAGTAATTTATAAGTCTCTTCAGTTTCATCTCTAGGCTAGGAGATAGCTCTCAATTAAAATTCTGATAAAGAAGCACTTAATTGAAATCAAAATTAAAATGCTGGAATAAAGACATGCAATTTATTTTTTTTTATCTTATTTTTTTATATTATATACAATCTGAATAACGTAATGGAAATTACAGTTATATAATTTGATTAGGGTTGGTACGCCGTTAGGTGGACAGGAGGTACCCCCTAGTAATACATAAATTTTAATTTATGTATATTTGATACAGTGATATAGTTTACTTGTATTTGATTCTTTTTCTATTCCTTTTTCCTTAAAAGTTAGTCACTGTATGATTTATAATATAATATATAGTTTTATTTTATTTTTTCTATTTTTATTTTATATATACTGTTAATTATTGTTGTTTATTTTTTATCTTATCAAATTCATAATTATAATTATACTTATAATGGTTTATAATTTCATTTTTATTTTAAAAATTATGTATTTTACTCTAATGCTCTAAAGCCTAATTCTTACACTTGTAATATTATTCTAAAGTGACCAGTCTTAGGATAATTAAAGAATATTATTATTATATTATCTGATATAATATAATTCGATAGTAGGTATCGTTCGATATTTGTATTATTATTAAATTGATATGTAATTGATATGTCTCAACATTTTTTATTAATAACTTCCAATGTCCAACGTTTCGGACAACTCGGCCTTCATCGAGGGCAATCTATTAACTGCTTTTATTATAAACTATTATTAACAATTTTAAAAAATATTTTTAATTATAAATTAGCATATCATAAAATATAATTTTACAACAACAAATTAGCTCTTAAAAATCATGGCTATTCTTCCCAGATTTTATATATTATATTTTAAATTAATCTACGAAACAACAAAGCAAATAACAGAGTCACATTTATTTATAAATTAATTGACCTTATTTTATTTTATAATTATTATTGTGGGTTTTATAAAGCCAAATTTTATTTCATAATTTATAATTAAGTTGAATAGGATTTTTAATAACAAAATAAATATGAAAATAATCCAAAGTATAATTTGTAATAAATTCATAATATGCCTGATTGTGAGAAAAATTATACTTAAAAAATTAAATCGTGATTATTGTTAAGATAATATGTAATACAAATTAAACTTATAATAGCACAAATAAATAAATAATTATGGTTCCTTTATTGGTCTGTTAGTTCATAGATTAATTTTAACTATAATATATAAGACCTGGGCAGAGTCGCCTGCGAATTTTTAACATTTAATATGAGCTGGGACCTTAGATCTTAAGTTATGCTAATTTATTTTTTTTTTTTTAAATTCTTAATAATAATTTATATAAAAACTATTATTTAATTGATTGTCTTTGGTGAAGATAGATGACGTTGGATATTTGATTTTATTAATAAGGAGTGTTGAGACTTTATGGATATAATTTCTTTTAATTGAATACATTTTAAT
>NW_027114251.1:192305-196254 GCF_000696795.3 Halyomorpha halys | reverse complement strand
ATGACATTTATTATAATATATGTATAAAACAAACAGAGCCTAACCTGTTAAAGGTTAGTTTTGATATTAATAGTGATAGCCAATGAGGAATGTTTTAAAATAGGTGTTAATGCATTGATATTATATACTTCTGTAAGTAGGTTGCTATTTTATAAATTTTTAATACAAAACTGTTATGATATTATTTTGATAATTACTTTTTTATTGAAGATTGTTTGATTTGGGCAATATTGAAAACACTTTCTTAGTGATGTGTGATAATTCAATAATGAGGTATGCTAGGAAATATTAGTGCTATGTGTAAGGGTAAAATATTTTAATAATATGAAAAAAAAATTAGGTTGTGTCCTTGATAATGGACTAAGGGCCGAAACGTTGGAGAGTGAAATAAATTAATGTTGAAAGTAAAGGGTCAATTGAAATTGTGTTGTTATTAAAATTAACAACTCTCAAACAATTAATATAAATATATTATATTTGAAATTAAAATTTTTATTACTATAGATGCCTAAGATTTTTTTTTACTTTATTTAGTTTATTCACAACTATAAAAGTATTTTTACAACCAGCGAATGAGATGTAGAGAGAGAGAGAGAGAAAAAAAATGTCACGAAGGCATGAGGGTTAAGGTCATCCAATGATGCCTCTCCATTAAAATTGAAATTTAAAAATCAATTTAAGAGGTTCCTATTCCAGGTCCTTCGTAAACGTCATCTCGTATCTGGTAAGTCTAGTGTTGATAGTCCTTGAATTAGAGTTAGTGTGTGTTGGAACCGTTTATATAATGATTTAATGGTTGTTTGTAGGTAGGGAGTTCGTAAATGCCTAAGATTAAAACTTAATACTGATTCAGAAATATTTGTTACTGGTTCATTTTATTCTTGACTTATCCGGTTTCAAGGCAAGGCAAAGCATATTCGTAAATTTCTCTAAATAGGTCCATTCATCGTTATTAATAATTATTCTTTATAAGAAGGGATAAAAGAAATAAAAAGAAGGAATCAGATAATTCACAATTACTATATAAAATAGTAATTAAATAACTAATTATTATAGTGTAACAATGAACTGAGGTATTAGGTTACGAAATGGAACGATTTACCATCTTGTACCATTGTATCCGACCATCCTGATACCATTGTTCGTCCTCTCCTCGACCATTATCCATTCATTCAGTGCCGCTCCGAAATCGGTGTCATCTTCTGCTTTAATGGCCGAAGGCACAAAGAGTGAAAACAATGGAGGTGTCGGTAGTCGTCCGAGTAATGAAAGGGAAGTTATACAATTAACAGGAGAAATCTTCAAGTAGCAATTACCCATCTGTTAATTGATGGGTGGTACAATTTCCACTGAAGTAATAACTATTATATCCAGTTGCAATAGTGGATGTTGTCAGAAATTGTAGTTCGTTGAACTTGAAGTTCGTTAGCAACATTGGAAATAAGAAGCTGTATTGTTCATCCTAAAAGGGAACTAGTTGATAATAATGGGGTGTATAAAAAAATTACCGTTTTTCTACCAAATATTTGTATTATTATTTCAATGATATAAAATACAATTAATTCTCAAAGTATAGTCCATTGTTATCTACAGTCATTAGCCATCTGCTAGCCAATTGCTCGATCCCACGCTGATACAATTCTCTGAGATGGTTGTCAAAGAACTCTTGGATCGTAATTTTAACTTCCGCAGAATTATCAGATATTTTTCTTTGAAGGAAATGGATCATGGATCGAAACAAGCTGTAATCCGATGGTGTGAGGTCTAGACTATGTGGTCAAATAGTCAAAATTGATAAATCTTCCAAGTATAGTTAGAGGAATACAAAATAAGGCCTGTTTCGAAAGCTTTTTCACATTATTTCATATTATTTTTCTGAAATCATTGGCTTTCCATCGGTATATAACAAATCTATACTACGTATAAGTCTGTACTCTTATTTTCTGATATATTTTTTCAACCAAAACAAAATTAAAGTCACTTTAAATGAAGTTTTTAGAAACACGCATATTAAATGTAGTTCAGTGATGATCTAAGACCCAGCTCATATTAAATGTTAAAAATTTCCAGGCAACTCTGCCCAGGTATATAGTTAAAATTAAGCTATAAAACAACACACCAATAAAGGAATCATATTTATTTATTTATTAATTTGCGCTATTATATCGCACTAGTATTTCTAAAGTGACACAACTCAAAATTCAAGACAACTGACAATGTGACACTCTTGCCCATGGAGGGAGAATAGCATTAAGGCAGCAAGTGTGACACAAGTGCCCTCTGGCGGACAAGCTCTGAAGCTAGGTTGATACAGTTTTGATGATTCTTAAAGATATATTTACCAATTTCTTTCATAGTCATAACTCAAAAACACCAATTTTTGAGTTGTGTCACTTTAGAATTACTAGTGCGATATGTTTAATTTGTATTACATATAATCTTAACACTTCGACCACTAGCTTACCAACTATTATAATGTTTAATTTTTCTCACAATCAGGTCAGGCATATGAATTTATTACAAATTATATTTTTGATTATTTTCTTATTAAATTCCTATTCCACATAATTATAAATAGTAAAATAAAATTTAGCTATGTAAAAAATCCCTTCAAATCATCTTTACCCTTCGTCGAAAACCTTCCGACTGCCCTACAGTTTCACTTAATAATGTTACTCTTACCCCTGTCGAACGGATCCGCTAGCTTGGACTTCATCTTGACAAACGATTTACCTGGAATCCTCACACAAGACTGAAAAGACAGGAAACTGCAATCCGATTTCGACTATAGTACTTACTAGACAAACGGTCTAAACTTCCAATTCATTACAAAAGGCTGATCTACATGACTATATGTGATTACCTTGAGCATTAAGACAGGCTAGGCATCTTTATTCCACCGCGGTACTGGATATTTGTTACTGTTTTATTTTACAAGTTTCAATTATTTTTCTCTGTTGAGTATAAAAGCCATTGACTGAGCTTGCATATATTTTAGTTCAATCTCGTCACAAACAAAACAATCTAGTGGTTTCTGATCTTACACCAAATATTTTAAGTTCTGAAGATCATCGAGTGGTGGCCTTTGACTATGATGCCAAATTTGAATAAAAAAAAAGTCCTATAGTTTCGAAGATAATGACGATTTTTTTGTTTTTGATTATTATTTTCTTCCTATATATCTTAAATTTTGAGTGTGGTTGAGATTATTTTTTTTTTTTGGGGGGGGGAGGGAGGGGAACAGATTATTAGAATAGTTCGGTATTGAAATAAAATGGATCAAAAACTAAGTTAATTGTAGGAAGATATTTCTGATGGCGGTCAATAAAGGTATCAAAATAGTAAAAGAAAACTATTTATTGTAAACCAACGTTTCGCCCCACTATGCAGGCCTAAATGAAAAAACAAGATACAAATATTTTAGAATGGTGGTGGTTTCACAACATTAAAAAAAAAAATATTTTTTTATTCAGAGCTCTATATCTTTAAAACTACCAACAACACCTTATAGTTATAAAATACCTAAGAGAATATCACTTAAAGTAGAGTAAATTTACTAAAATATGAGCCTAATATAGAGCTGTTTAAAAAGAAAAATCTGTAGCAGTTTATGACATCTATCTTTGTAGCTGTAGTAGTTATGATATTTTTCTAAAATAAATTGATTTATAGTTGTTCGCACAAAATTGCATTAGCAAAATTAATTATTAAGCGAAAATCATAAAACTACTACTCCTAAAAAGATAAACGTTATAAACTATTATAGTATATACTTTATAGTATATTTAACTAGCTTTAATTTGAGCTCTGGTAGACATATGTACGTCTTATGGTTCCTGAGATACATTTTTTCATAAATCAAACTTTTTGTCCAAACAGGGTCAACATTTGTGGATTTATTTTATTGAATATCATGAAGACTACTAAAAAAAAAAAAAAGTAATAATAA
>NW_027114251.1:188869-191090 GCF_000696795.3 Halyomorpha halys | reverse complement strand
ATCTACTTAAGTTCATGGAATAGAAATGACATTCCTCAAATATGTGACTGACCGTAAGTACATGTTGTAGTATTGACATTTTGGCGGTTGTTGCTTATTGATCAGATATGAATGAGTAAAATTTGTTTGACCTACTCTTAATCTGGCAATGGCTACCTCTCCTCTCTGCGATTTACATGGTTTGATGTGATCCTCTTGTACTATAACATTACTTCATTTTTTTTTATGTTGTCTTATTTCTTATTATATATCTCTTTGAGATCTTCATACACCATTTTAGTTCTATTTTTCCAAGCAATTATAAAATTTAGTCCAACATTTTTTATACGATAGCTGCTCATAATTTTGTATTTTTTCTTGCCCTAAAATTTATAATTCTTGATTCCCTTTCAAAGGGTAAAGTATATATTATTTTTGCACATAATTATTGTTATATATTATTTATTAGACAGTTAACAATGGCTTTCTGAATCGTAAGCGTTCTGAAAGCTGACAATTAATTCAATGAAGTTATGTATGTCACGAAACCGACGTTTCGCAAGGACTGTAATTTATGATGCGACACAATGGGCCACGCATCATAAATAATTAATACCCCACGTCGTTACACGCAATTTAATACGTTTACTGTTTAGATAATACAGTTCCAGGAAGTATCTATGTAAATATCACTATCTATATTAGGGGTATTCATAATCTATATTTAACACGTTAAAATGTGTTAATTGGGAACAATCTTGTTTGTGTTAAATGGAGAAATATTTCCTTCTTTTAGCATGTAATATATAACAATATAATATTTAAAAAGGATGAGAGTCTGTAAATAGTTCTGCTAAATTGTGAATAACGTCACGCAACAGACCAGCTGAGATCCACACCATTTTGTCTGCTGTCGTTTTGAAAGGTTAGTTACATGTAGTTTGGTTTTTGTTGTTTTTGTTTTGAACGTTTTTAAAACTCTAAAGTAATGGATAAAAATAATAATAAAATAATGGGGAAAAAAAAACTAGACGATGAAACAAAAAACAAGTGAGATGGAGTTGAAGAGTTTATAATCTCGTAAAGATTACAAGTTTATAAAACAAGTTGCCCGGTAAATCCGATAAAAGCTCATCTGCATTTAACATGGACTTAGGTTGCTCACAACCCCACCCTTCTAACATTTAGCATGTTAAAACTTTTTGCATTTGACACATCATGAATACCCCTATTGAAACCAATATTACTTAATTCGAGCTTAGTCATCAGTTTTAGGTACATCAACGACAAAAATCTTAACTCTCAAGGTGAAACAAAACAAAAAAAAAAATTACGACAATACTGTTTAAACTGATTCTTGCTTTCTAATTTCTCGATTTTACCACCATGCCTTATCAGTTATATGGTAATCTGTGTGATAAGCATCCCATATACGAGAATCATTTCAAAATATGAATTTACATTCCACTATTAGTTCTTAGTTTTTTAAGTCATTTTTACAGTACTTTTATATTATCAAACAGAAGAAGGAATTTTATATAGAAAAGTTAAACGATGTGATTATAATAGTTACATTTGATTAATCATTAAATTTTAGGATATTTAATGTAGGTTGAATATAAAATTAAAAACAATAATTAAATAAATAAATACTACTCCATTATAAGTGTCTGTTTTAAAGGTAAGATATGTAAGGCTAACACGGAGGGTGGGAGTAGCGACTTTTCCACTGTTTTCCTATTTTACCCACTTTTACAATGTTACTGGAATTTATTGACTTAAGTTTCCTGTTCCCGTTTTAAATAAATGTTTCAAAAGTGATATAGGACCGTCCCAAAATTAGGGTTTTCGCAAAATTAAGGTTTTGCGAGCTTGAAGTCATCACACCAACACCATTACCAGCCGGAATGGCCCCTCGCCATTTCTTGTAAGCCCCCCAGCTACCATGCCACCAATGTATATATAATGTATTGCATTATATTATAATGTATTCTGTATATATAAAATAAAGAGATTTGAAAATAAAAAAAAATTATGCAGAGATATTAAGTAAGATTAACTTATAAATAATATGGGATAATTTATATATGGATAATTATGGTTAGCCTTGATAGGAATTTTGCTAATGTAATAAAGAGAAAAAGTGAAAAAAAAAAAATGTAATTATGATAAATAATTTTTTAAATGCTTGAACTGAGTAAAGGTAGGTTACAAGTAAGGTTGTAATAAAAGTGTATGATAG
>NW_027114251.1:186771-188819 GCF_000696795.3 Halyomorpha halys | reverse complement strand
CTGTTTTCCAATTTTAGCCATTTTTTAAATATTGCCCGACTTTACTAATATTCAAACATAAGTTTTCTTTTTCCGTTTTAAATGAATTTTTTGTATCTTCGGAACAGCCACAATTTGTATTCTTCCAACTATGATTGGCAAAGTCATCAATTTTTATTCTTAGCTCTATACAGTTTTCATTAAAGTAATAAAAAATTTGGGTGAAATAATTGGTTTTTTGGTTGTTTTTTTTTCTGTATACTAGCAGCCTTATATCGATCTTTTGAAATTTATTGACATGATTGTTACACACACAAAATTAAAATATTTACTAGAAATTAATTCACATCAACATAATACGATTGTCTATTGAGTGTGGTTCACGTTTTGAACGGTTCTCTTAGCTCTTTAAGTACTTATATCTTATTCGATAACCAGCCTATAAAGACAGTCTTGCTACAGAGGAATAAGATCTCAAAATAAAGATACTGATAATACTGCAAATCAATTTGAGGGAAACATATTATGAGCCTTGGAAAGGATTATAACATCTGTCCTTCAACGCTCAATTCGTATGAATTTATTCGATATTTATTGCAGGATAACATCAAAACAGTTCCAAAAGCTTCTCGAACATGCAATAAAAGGTAATGGTTGCTTATAATAAAGGTGATTGAATCACAATTTTCCTTCTTAAGTGATAAAACAACATTCCATCACATCAGTCTTCCTTATTGTAAAATACATCAGTCCTCAATGGGACAGCGTAAACAGTCGTTGGCATTGAGATTCCGCGACCAGCATCATTCCTACGGATAAGGAGAGTTCATTCATGAAGTCCTGGAATGAGGAAAACTCCGAGGAAGGTTACCATATAAACGTAATTAACTATTAGCTCTGTTATTTAACATTTAATAGGTTATTATTATGAAATTCCATTAGACTCTTAGATAGTAGTAATAATAAATTTAATCAACGGTTCGCCTACTATTGCGTCATCTGGACTGAAACAATTAAATAGAATAATCTCGTTAATCCGAACTTCAGTGTTCTGAATGCTCCAGAAATCCGAACAGTCATAAAAAAAAAAAAAAAAAAAAAGAAAGTTACTTTTTTTTTAGAAAAACTCAGCAGGCAGTAACATTTTAGTTTTCAAATTAAAGTACATTTTTAACTTCCCGATCTATAGGCAAGTTATTGTAAGCAACTTGAAAATTGAAAGTGATAGTTTTTAAAGTTTCTATTTCGGGTAATCTAATTCCTAGGAAAGTTTTCATACTACATTTTGTTGTAATTAAAAGTACATAATATCTAATGTATAAATCATTTGATTCTATACAACTAATTTCGTGACATACATAACTTCATTGAATTAATTGCCAGCTTTCAGAACGCTTACGATTCAAAAAGCCATTGTTAACTGTCTAATAAATAACACATAACAATAATTTTGTGTAAAAATAATATATAATCAATCTTTGAGAGGGAATCGGGAATTATAAATTTTATTGCTAGAAATAATTTTTTTTAAAATTATATTGTTACTGTTTAAAAAATATGGAGACATTCTGACCGTCCGTGGCTCAGTGGTTGCCACTCTTACCATACTGAGATCTATTGGCGGTGCCTGTTCGAATCTGGCCTGGGTTGTCTTTTTTCATTGAGTGGCGGTCCCACAAAATGAAACACTTCGACCCCCAAGCATAGTAAAAATAAATGAGAGTACAAATAGATTTATAACTGGCTGTATGGATAATTCCAATGCCATTAGAAATATATTTTTTAAAAAACTGTCAAATTAAAAAAAATAGTATATACATTCATATTGCAGAATTTGTTTACACTATTTTCCTAATACTTTCAGTAGGAATCCCCTCCCCCCCCCCTGCAGCAATTAGTTGGTATTACCGAGATAACAGTGTAATATATTATCTATATCAGAGGTAAAAGACACTGTCCATTTCCGACCCATTTAGTACAGGATCGAAGTATTCGTATACTTCTGGACGCGGTTGTAGCCGAGTGAACCGAAGCGTCACCTTAGCAACCTCCAGCCTGCAAGTGTCGGT
>NW_027114251.1:171439-185558 GCF_000696795.3 Halyomorpha halys | reverse complement strand
ATTTATTTTTTCAGGATTTATTTTAGTATTTATTTGCATAATTTTGTTAGAAATCATGCAAAAAAATGTAGGAACTGTCATATGAAATATTAATTGGAACAAATGGCTGAAAAGGAAACCGTTCAACAACGACAAGAATATAAAATTCCCAGCTAATAAAAAATCATCGCACATATTTCTGTTGGGGAAACTACGTTTATTCATAAAAATGAATTACTCATTCATAACTATTAATGAACTCGTAATATATAATGAACACGGCAAGGTCATTATTTTCATTTTTTTTTTATAATGAACAAGCTATTTCTAATGTAACTCATTCACATTTCATCAACGTAATAAAAGCCATCTGCGTGCCTCTGTCATCATTATTGTACATATACGCAGTTCTGTGTCCATTTCTTAAGTTATGTCAATATAAAATTTGTGAATTGTGAGTATTTCTGGTACTGTGTACATTTCCAATGTATAATTTTTAATGAAGTATTTAGGGTACAGTATAGTTCATTTCTAAGTTATAACATTAGAAAATTTATTCTTGATTAATTCCTAGGATATTTACTTAGTTATGCATACGGATGATAGGTGAAAATAGTTCCCATATAATATTACTTAATACAACTTTGTTTCACCTAACAACGATATGTAATACGTATATTCCAGGATCATTTTCGAGTGTCATAGATTCTAATCCCTTTAAATTTACTTTTCAATTTTAACATAATATTAATGATTTTTATAATAATAATTTTTATTCTGGCCTTGATACACATTTTACAGGCATCAAAATTATGCATTAAAGCCTAAGAGTAAAATACAAAATAAAAACGAAATTATAAACAATCATAAAATTTAATTAAAATAATGAATTTGAAAAGATAAAATATGAACTACAATAATTAACAGTATATATAAAATAAACACAGAACAAATAAAATAAAATCATGCGTCATATCATAAAACATAAGGTGACTGACTTCTGATAATATATATATATAAAGGTAAAAAAAATCAAATACAAATATACAAAAAATAATTAATAAAAAGGTATAGTTTCTGCTAATATACGTATTTACAAGTTTAAACGAAAATGAGAAACATCAAATACAGAAAACATACAAACCAGCGGTATATTTTATTTTATTACAATTTTTTTTTTTAATATACAACAAGTTATATCAATAGAAAATTTATTATAAGGTATTTCTCCTACAGCACAGGTCTAGCACTTGTTAATTTCTAAATTATATCAATATAAAAATTATGATAAAGTATTCTTTATACTGTACAGACCATGCCCCTTGTTCATTGCTGAGTTATAGCAATAGAAAATTTGTTCAAGTATTCAGCGTGTTTTGTCCGTTTCTAAGACATATCAATAGAAAATGCATGATTAAAGCTTTAATAATATTCATAATGAATTAAAAAATTGAGGTGCATAAATGGATAGTCTATATCTAGTCACTTTAGCATTCCTATAGTAATTCACTTTACCACTATAATGACTATTACTATAATATTATATATACTTTGTAACTAAATAATAACTTTTGGCTTGTCCACAGGAAATGGGGCCCCCCGAGGCCTAAGCAGACGACTCCTGAACCTGTCGCCACCATTCGCCCTCACCGACAGCCAGAACGAGGCATGCAGGAACGACAGCTTCGCCTACCTCAATGCTCTCAACAGTTTCGACCTTCAAGCAGTAATGAGTAAGTCAATATATTATTTATATTTACAGAAAATTAAATAAAATATTAAAATTAGGTAAACATGGAATGATACTATATATACATAATAGAGGATAGGGGAGAAATTATATATTAAAAAAAAAAGTATATATTTAAACGAATAGAAAACACAGGAGAAATAAAATTTTAAAGAAGGATACAATTAATATAAATGATAAAGAAAGACAATATATAAAATGAATAAAGATACAGAGGTATTTAAATTATATAATAGAAACATTAATAATAAAGTAATTAATGTAAGTATACTTAAGTTGGATGTAACATATGAATATAAGTTAAAAATAAGATATATGAATATAGAGGAACTGAAAGGATAGTAAATATAAAATATAATTAAATTAGTACGTGGCAAATCTTAAATGCAGAACGTATGCAGTCATAAAATCTTTGCTGGAAATTTAAAAGTAAAAAAAATTAAAGTTTGATGCTCTTGAAAATATTTATCTATTGACATAACAATAATTTTCAATTTCCACCACTTCTCTGTTTGGAAATATACGTTCGAATGTTTTTCATTTTTTGGAAGTCCTGTTAGCCCTCAAAGAGTTTTAAAAATTATCCTTAAAAACAAACGTCCTAAATTTTATATTTAATTTGAAGTGTAAATTTATATTTAAGGTATGTTAAATTATTAATAATAATGTTGCAATAAAAATTGTTACAAATGAATGTATAATAAAAGTATTAATTGTTAGATTGTCCTTGAGGATGGCCGAAACGTTGGACTGTTGATTATATAATAAAGAATGTTGAGACATAACATGGATACCAATTAATTTATTTTTAAAAAAAGTCCTAAAGTTGATAACTAAAAAGTCACATTTTCGAAATTGCACATGACGTAAATTTAGCCGCGCGTATCTTTGAATTGTATTTCTCATGTCTTAAACAAAAGAACTATTCTTAAAATAATTGAGAATTCTATAACTTTTATTCTAATAAGAATTTTAGAACCGTAAAGGGAGCTATCGGAACTAAAAAAAAAAAATTCAAAAAATTTAGAAAACCGTCGAACATCAAACGTATCCAATCCTTTCAATCCAAAATCCTTAGAACCATAGTTAATGCACCTTATTACGTATCCAACAGAACACTACACCATGGCCTACATATCCCTTTTGTCCTTGACCATATACCAACCAAATTTTCAAAATTCCATATAAACCTTTCCAACCATCCTAATCCTTTGGTTCAAACCTTATATAGTTCCACCCATCCAGAAGGTTGAAACGGCAGTGGCCAAGAGACTTATTGTAAAATAAAATTGGACAATTGGAGTTCTGGCAATGGTCATACTCATAGTTTGATTATGTTCATTTTTTTTATCCTTCTGTTTGTATGTATTTCAAGAGATATTTTTTTCATTTTTTTTTATTCTTATGTTATTTTATTTTAGTATGTATTTTAGTATTCACACTATTAACTATTGCCCACAACTATGTGGCAGATTGTAATATCTATCAATATATAAAAAGTATTTTAAAAGTTTTAAAAATTTAGGGGATGGACTAAATTCAGGTTCGGTATATTAGTGTATATCAGGTTCGGTATAACTCTATTCAATTCCCTACAGAGGAGGAAAGTGTGGAAAAAAAAACTCCAAAATGAAATTTGTCTAATCATATTGATAAATGTGGTTTCATATGCTCAAATAGCTATAAACCAATTCACAGTACCTGGTTAATCCATCAAACTATATTTGTGATTTGTGAAAACCTAATCTTACAGACGTTATTTCGGAATAAGGAAAAAGAGAGTTGTTACTAGTTATTATTATGTTTTAAAGTGTCCAACATAAAATATTTCGGTCAAATCAATACCAACGAAAGTTAGTGTAAAAATTGTATTTTTCTTAAGTAAGTTTGTTTCTTGAAATTTTTTTTTATAAATTTTTTCGGCCACTTCCAAGTTAATACTAGAAAATTCCGTTTTGTACTTTCTGACAGTCCAGAAAAAATTATCTTTATTGACCTATGTGATAAGACTATTTTCTCATAAAAGTGAATAGTATCATATTAGAGTTTGTGTAAGTCTTTATTGAATTTCATAGAATTCAGCACCCTGAAAAATGTAGGAATTAATGAGAATTACAGAACATTGAAAATGTAGAGGTTTTTCGACAAAAAAGGGCAGTTTCTCACCACTGTACAAGATATACCAATAATGACAAGAAGAAGGAAAAAGAAAAAAATTCTCCGTGAATAAATTAGCTCTTGGTCCAACTTATCGATCTCACTCTACATAAAATCCCTAACCTAGCTATTTTTACAAGATCTAAATAGTATTGCGTAAAATGTTAGGCCTCAAGAAAGTTGTATCAACTGTAATACGAGTACACAAACTGGAATTCCGTGACCTTTTCCAGATAAATATACGCATCTTGATACCAGTGGTTGTTGGACTGGATAAAATTCCAGTATGTTCAAACCTATATTGAGACTTTAGAAAAGTTTATTCTTTTCCATCTCACACTTATTCAATATTATATTATATTGTCATATTTAGCATTATAACTGCACCAGTCATTGGCTAATAAACAATTAATAGAAGAGAGAATATTCAGATGAGTCTTGTTCTTCAATCATTATATTTATAGTACATGGTCCTGAAGAAGTATCTTTACGGGCCATAATAAACAGAAAACAAATATAAACTTCGCTTGACTGCAAACAATGCAAAATTAAAATATTCATTTTTAAATTCTTCAATAAAATAAACTATAAAAAATATTTGGGGCTATGATTTATTTCATCTGATGATGCAGTGTTGAGCGTATTTTTTAAAAGAATTTTAGCAACATTTTCGATGAATCAATGTGAACATACAAACACTTAAATATTTTTATATTACACAAAAAATGTTCTATATAATTATAAAAAATCCATTTCCATATTAATTATTAAATTTACAAAAAAAAATTGTACAAACTTCTTTTTAATGTTGCTTCAACATTAGTATAGTAGAGACATCATTTTTATCAGTAACTAGTTATAGTTTTTATTAAATTAGTACAAAATTGGGGTGAAATGATAGATTTATTTAGTAATAGTGATGAATGATCACATTCATACTAAAATAAAATAACATAAGAATAAAAATAAATGAAAAAAAAAATATCTCTTAAAATATATACAAACAAAAGAATAGACAAGATGAACATAATCAAACTATCTGTATGAAAAATAAATAAATAAAATAACATAATGATAAAATAATACATACAATATTTACACAATCGACCTGAGGATCCCTGAGCCCGCCCACTCTATTCCCCACGTGTGAGGGCTAGAGCAGAGCTCAAGAGATCCCAGCGCATCCCTCTCGCCGCATCACTGGTAATGAGCCAGTGGAGGCTGAGCAAGTGCGCTAATGGGGTGAAATAACTATTTTTTTTCCCTGAGCTCTTGGACTATCTTTTTTTTTTTAAAAAAAAAGATAAATTGTAAATTGTATATGTAAATATATAAATGTAAGTTATTTGTAAATAAAAGCATTATTTTATTCTCTGTTGTTGGTCGGATTTGTTTACTTTTATTATATTAGATGTCGTATCATATTATATTCATAAGCTGCCTGGAGGGACAGAGAGCGATACGAGAAGACTGGACGAGAGAGCGCTTAGAGAGGAGGTCAAGGCCGTATTAAACTTGAACTAGCCACGAGTTGTTGAGTAACAGTTGCACAACTGCTCAGCTACACCTCTGCTCCGATATCGGGAGAGCCTTCCTTTGTCTCCTAGGATAAGTCTAGGATCGCGATCCAGGTGTTTGTCAATTGTAACATCCTGTAGAGGGAGTATCTTCTGCTGTTGTTCATATGATAATAGAGTGCACCCGCGTGTAGTGCAAGTTACAGAAGATCCATAATCTATTATGGATTTCAGGTCATGTAGGTTTGTACGGTAATGAGTGAGCTGATAAGATAGCAAAACGATGTTCGGGAAGAGTGGAAAATACGTAACTGCCTTTACAGTAAATTTTGAGATAGATGAAAAAAATATTTCATTAGTGAATGGCAGGATAGGTATGCCTGGGAGTCAAGTTCGAAAGGTAAAGATCATTTCATTATCCACCCTATGTCTCTCCACGCCCATGGTTCTCTAACAATTGTATTAAGCTAAACAGAAGAGAAATAGTCTTACAAGATTAAGAATTAACCATGGTCGTACAAATCGTGCCTTGACATTTATTAAAGTTAAAAAAAATTATAAATGTTCGACATGCAACTCCATCGAGGATCCATTACATATTATTCTAAATTGCAGTAGATATGATAAATACAAGAATAAATATTCCCTCACCAAAAAAAATAGCGCTTTCCTCCAAGAGCTGGCAGATTTAGATAGGGTACTATTCAGGCGTTGTGCAAATTTATGGCAGAATCCAAAGAAGTTTTTTAAAATCAAATAATAACAATTTACATCCTCATCTCCATTCTATTATAATATAACAACATGGGCAGTGGACTCCAACAGGAGTCTGAGGCCGACGTAAGAAAAGAAAAAACCTATTAGTCTATTTTACAGATTTTTTATTACATGTACCTTAAAGTCTAAAAACTCTCTTACTTAAATACGCGATGTGCGCATCTCACAACTTTTACTTACCACCCTACATACGTTCCCAATTTTTGTGTAAATTGGTTATGTTTCTCTTTTGTAGAAGTTGCTGAGTCAGCTAGTTTTTGTATATAACAATAATACTGGTATCGCATAAAAATTTAAAAATACAACAATTTTATCAAATACAAGTTTGTCTTGCAGAAATTAATAACGTATTTCACGTTGGGACACTATTCCTTTATCTGCTAATTGATTGTTTAAAACCCGACAGGACAACTTTGCTTGCCTATTTAATTAGCAGTGGCATTGTAACGTCAATTATATTTGCAATGTTGAGGTTAGGTAGTTTCACTTTGGGTTGCTCCAATCTCTTATTCATTCCATCTCTCTTCAAATGCAATATGCCGTCTTGTTTCACTCCTGAAAAAAAAAAATTAAAATATGTTCTCGCACAAAATTTGAGCTCATCTTTTACATACCTGAAGTACATTAATTAATGTAGTTTCTTAATAATTTTCAGAAATTAAACATGTTATCCGAAAAGCTAGGGATTAAAATTTTGTGAATTTATTTTGTCAAATATCATAAAAACTACTACTCCTATGAAGATAAACGTTATAAACTGCTATCTGCATCCTTTCTGAGGAACCTTCTCCTTAGTTCACTAAACCAAGAACATTTTTCCTGCCCTTCAGATCCTTTATTCCTTTGTCTCCCCACTCTCGCTTCCAAAGCCTTCTGGGCTCACTTAAACTATCATGTATTGTATGAGGCACAACAAGGGATATTATTACTGATTAAACCTGACCATTCCAGTGTATGATGCCAACGCAAAGCTGCCATCAGGACTCCTGAGTGGAAACATGAACCAGTATGGAGACATAGACCTTTGCCTGCAATCTGGGGGCCAATACTGCCTCGCCTACATGGACATCAAGCTAACTGATCATGAGTATCACACTCTGTCCAAGGTCCATTCCTTGGTCCATGCGCACTTCGCTTTCAGAAGCACTTTTCATGACGTGAGTATTAAATTATTATCTATTAATTAAACTATCGAGGTAGTTGTGTTAGATTATATGGTTCTGACTCCAATTTAAGATGGAGATACCCTATACCAGAAGGCCCTGACAATGTGTATTCATATAGGTTAGATAGCTAGGAAATGAAGGACAGGATCAGTCTTAGGGGAACTGGCTGGATAGTTGGAAACTTCACTCCGTAGGGAACGAGCCTAACAGTCATGAAGGGGTTGGCAAGTCCTATGGGAACTAGCTGTAGATCCTTGCATGAAGAAACTTCACTCTGCTGGTAACTAGTCTGCAGTCGCGAAGAGGATCATAAGTTCTACCGGAAACAGCCATTGGTCCTTATATTAGAAATAATAGGTATGGGTTGGAAAAGAGATTCTGAGAAGGCAAAGTGAAGTAAAAGTCAAAATACATTTCCAAAAATAGAACTATAATGTATTTATCCACAATGTATACTG
The DNA here is from genome assembly GCF_000696795.3 of Halyomorpha halys. Classification (NCBI taxonomy): domain Eukaryota; kingdom Metazoa; phylum Arthropoda; class Insecta; order Hemiptera; family Pentatomidae; genus Halyomorpha; species Halyomorpha halys. The sequence continues at coordinate 177,754 of NW_027114251.1, read as the reverse complement.
TTTCTAATTACTTCATAAGAAGAGAGATTCTCTGAAGGAGCACATAATACAAACATTAATATACAGCATTTGCCTGATAAGAGTAGTAGTTCACATGTTAGCTGATAGGTTGCATCATGCCAGCCCATAGTGGTTTTGTCAGCTGTAGTAGTTACAGTATAGACCAACAGAAAGCGGTGTCGCTACAGTATTTTATCAATAATAATTACCCTTATAAACTCTATTTCAAAGTTATAAATTTTGTGTGGATCTCAGGTCCTGCAGGTATTGAGGAAGATGTAGATGCATGTACTTCTAATGCTACTAAGAAAGCTTACAACCTCTTTCCTACACCCCACTTCCTACCCTTTTACTGGATTTCAAATCCTTTAATTGAGAAAAAACAAGATTGCCTTCAGATTGACAAAGTAAAGAAGCTAAAATCAAGTAGTGACATAGCAGAATGATGGAATATCATGTCCAATACTAGAACAAAAGAAGTTGTAACAGCAAGATTGAGAATCAGACACTCGAAAAACTAATGCTGAACTACATAATTGGAGGAAAATTCTTTCCAAAATGTACCCACCGCCAGAAACAGCTGAGAATAAAAAACATATTAATATATTTTTAGATTTTAACTGAAAGAGAGGGGATGAATGGTAGTGATCTGTACAAGGGGATGGGGAGGGGTTGCGAAGAATTAGATAATGTAGTAAGACGATTTTGTAGTTGTCTATAAGTTTATAGTAATGAATAATGATATAGGATGGAAAGTTATTAGTGTGGTGTATGTTAATTTCATGGAAATGGGAATCAGAGAGGGAAAGGCAACAGTGAATAAGGCTTTTATCCGCATTAATTTTTTTATGGTAAGGGGGAATGGTAAAATAAAAGTCTGCCTGAGTAAGTGGGTTTAGTGTACCAGTCAGTGGATATGGTGTTGTCTGGGTTTCTTATAGTTAAAAAAATTCATAAAAAAAATTTTTAACTTTATGTAAAACAATATCTTAAATACAATTATTCCTATTTACAATATTTACATTCAGTCTGGGGAACTCCGAACCGATCTCTTCCCCCTCCACTTGTGAAGGAAAGAGCAGTACTCCAGAAGATCCCGGTGCTTTTCTCTCAAACATGTCACTGGTATTAAAAGCCAGTGGAGAATGAGTGAGGGAACTATATTGAAATATCACTTTTTATTTCATTTCAATGAATATTCAACTTTTTTTTTTTTGTACCAAAATGTTCTAACATTTTCACAGCCTGGGCACAGAGTCCCAAGATTTAGTCACCTTCATTGGGCAGTCTGTGTTCCAAGGTCTTGCTCGCCAAAGGATGTTGAGTCTTCTCTGGAATCAGTGGCCGATGATCTTTCAGCTGGAACGGGACTGAAAACATCTGTAATGGTCGTACCAGAAATGTGTCAAGTTTCAAAACCATTTTCTATTCCAACTTCTACAATTTTTGTTGGGTAAATTATTTATTTTAAATATTGCATGCTAAATTTAGTAATACATTAAATTTATTAATAAAATTAAGTAATTTAGTTATACTTAAATGCTCAGTAAAGTGTAACTTTAATCTATAAATCAAGTTGATGGTTTCGCCGAGAGTTTGTGAAACAATAACTGGATCCTTATATTAATTTCTTTTAACTTAGCTTTGTTTGTGTTTATTTTATCTAGGTTTTTCTAAATAGTTTAATCTTTGAAAATTTATTGTATTGTTGTTTTTATTTTATATTATTCTTCTGTATTTATGAACTTCACAATTAATAGATTCTTCTTTAAAAAAATAAAAAAATAACAACAAAAAGCATTTAATTATATCACTCTAGTTATCAGTTAATCTAGTTAACTTATCACAAAGTAGTTTCCAAAATAACAAAATCTATGAAATAAACAAAAATTCATATTTTAGACCCCATCCTACTCTAAAAATTACTAAGCTTTGTTGTTTTTTATTATTCCAGAAAAAGTTAAAAATATAGATAGAAAACATACTGTGTTTATGAGGAAATAATTTCTTGTATTTACAAATTATATTTATTATGATGAGTAGATTGTTGAACGTGGATTATATATATGAGGAGAACATGAGTGGGTGATGGGGCGGTTAGTGAAGAACACAAGTAAAAACTTATTTATTAATGCCAACGTTTTGGCCAGAATTTCAAGCCTTCATCAGGGCTAAGAACAAAAACAAGATAACAACTATAATGAATAAGAAGAATTACTGAATGATAAGAAAACAACTAACACTATAGATATATAAACAGTGTTGAAAGACATGTATAGCCTGAGTATTATAAGAAGATAAAGGATGCATGAGAAAAGTTATAATAAATTAAGAGGAAATAACAAATAATAAAATATGTATGAAAATGTAGTTTGTAAATATATGGACAATATGAAAATTATTTAAAATAAAGTTATGAAAAAAGTGGGAAATAAACCACAAACATAGGTAATTAAACATGTAGTTAATAATAGGATTAATGAAATAAAATATAAAGTTATATAAGCCAAAAGGAATAAAAAAACTATGAATATTTTAATTTAGTAATAATTAATTAAAATTAAGGCCATGAAAAAAAATAAGAAAAATAATATATGTAACTAATGAAATATGTAAGTAAAATATGATAATGAAAGAAATAAAATATAAAGTTACATAAGACAAAAGAAAGAATTAGTAAATATGACAATAATAACATGTGGTAAACATAACTTAATAATGTGGGTAAGGAAGAAGTATTAAAAAAAGAGTAGAGAAGGAAAAGAGATATAAAAAAGAAATATGAGAAAAAAAAAGAAGCAATAAAACGTAAAAAAATCTACTATTTGGTTGAGATCTTGATGCCAAGTACAGTGAGTGGTGTGTCTGCAATCTATTTCTGTGTTAAAAAATATGTTGGAATAGATAACAAAGCAAACGGAAAAAGTCAAGAATGTGTTTACAAGTTACATTACTAGATGGGTAAAAAGAGAAATATAAAGGGTGGTGACAAATAATTAAAAAACATAAAACATGGACACAAAAAAATAAAACATTAATACTGTTTTATTAAATCAAGTATTTGAGAATATATTAATGATAAGTTCTGTTATCTTGTATTTTGTTCTTAGCCCTGATAAAAGCTTGAAATTCAGGCAAAAACGTAGGCACTAATAAATAAGTTTTTAATTATTTTCGTTCTTCACTGACCACACCCCCAATTATCTCCTTATAAATTAATTTATAATTTAAAAACTCAAATTAAAAAAAAAGAAATAGTGTCTTAAATGAAGAGTTACCAAACCCACCTCAGAATTCCAACCCAACTTCTAGTCTATCTGGTCAACACATTTTTCCAAAACCAAAACCTATTACTTGAGAAACTACTCTAATTCAAATAGTTTTTAAGTATAGCTTGTACCATTTTACTTCAGAACTAGGATCAACAGGCCACTTGAGGTGTATAATCTTCAAAAATTGGGCAGAGAACACCTGATTACGCAGACTTAAGCAAATTCCAAAGTTTGATACAGTTGTAATCCCTCCAAGTACACACTATTTTTATATTCGCAAAATAACACTGCAATATTTTCTGATCTTATAGTGATTTTCTTTGTTAGAAAACAATCTTTTTTAGAAACATCTACCAGACAAATAAAAATATATAAATCCTAACCATCTTCTCCACATATTAATCCATGGTTAACTATTGATACACCATGATGAATACGAAATGTCAGCACCAATAAATAGTTTTTGTTTATTTGTTGACCGCACTCCACAGCCATCTTATTCACACACAAAAAAAAAAATTATAAATACAGCCAACTAGATTTCATCAGAATAATAATCATATTTGTTTCAGGTCATTATTTCTAATCCTCTTGGGGACCATTCTTTTAGCAACATGTTTTGAAATATTCTTGTGGACTGGAAATACAACGAGTAAGTTATTATTTATTATTAGCCAATAATTCATCAAGTGCTTATTCCGACTGGTTATTTACTTTAGCATATTAATAATTATAATTTTAGAATATTAAATTAATTAATAAGTTTATTATAAACAATTTTGTTGACATTGTTTGTTTTTATAGTCATACTCATTTTTTATTATTAATTATAAATCAAAAACCTTTTGACCTACATTAACACTTTGATCGTGGGGGCTTCCCTAGAGAATTTTCAACTAGGGGCTAAAATCAAACAGCCAGTCAATTTAATCTTTAATTAGAATTTAATATTACAAGCTGCATATTTCTTATATTATTATAAAATTTTATGTATCCATAAGTTACTAAATTTTTTCTAATGTCGTTTTACTGGCATGATTTTCCATAGCAATATACTTTATTTAGCACTAGGCATCATTATAATAACAGTTCCATCTCCCAACTAATGTATACCCTCAGAGTTTGGAGTGTTATTTTTACTATTATATTACCTTTAATAGAACAATTTTACATAATATATTTTTTCTTTTTTTAGATTTTTGGGTAGAAATTCTAATGGCATTTTCATTGAAAAAAAATAGCAAAAAATTGTTTTCCCTCGAACCTTCTTCTGATGATATATCAAGTCTCCATGGGATTAGGTGTTTCAATGCTGTTATGTTGTACCTATCTCATAAATCGATGGCTCTCTTTTTCAACCCTTATATAAACCGAACGCAAATGACAGAGGTAAGAATTTTTATTATTATTAGTCAGGGATACAGTTAAAAAAAGAAACAAAAAATACATATAACTATTTATTTACCGAGATATTGCCCCACTTTTCAGAGTTTCATCAGGGCTAATAAAGATAAATAAACAACTAAAAATATGTTGAAAATGTAATATAACAAGATACAAAAAACATGAGACAGAATAACACTTAGAAATAGAAAGTAAATTATAAGATAAATAAAAACAAAACAGTTTACTCACTAAAAGACAGAAAATTAAGGAAGTAAGATGAGCATAAATAGAGGTCAAGAAATAATAATAATAATTAAATAAGAAACAAATTAGAACCACCCACCTGTTTAGTTTAAAAACATTGAACATGTGACAAAAAAGCAGAAGTGGTACAGACAAAGTGATGGGAAGATGATGGTTACTAACGGTTTATATTTAAGTGAAGCAAAAGAAAAAGATATTCAAATATAAAAATATGATGATAATAATAATAACTATAATTATTATATAAAATAGGAAACATAAATGATAGAATACATAGTTAATAAAAAAAAAATTACATATACCAATAGAAAATACAGTTAGAATAATATTATGATTTATGTTATTATCTATTTATTATGATTCATCTTATTATATGATTTATATTATTATGTAGGATGATATAATAATATACATTTATTATCCTAATATATTTATTTCGTTTTAGGTAATTTTATTTTTTAATTTAAGTAATTTTATTTTTTAAGTAATTATATTTTTTACAAATATGGAATAATTTGGTAATAAAATAATTTAAAATATTTTATAGGCATTGGGGAAACCATGGACTGTGATTGCAAGAGCTGCTAGCCTTTACACAGATCCCTTTATAATGATGAGTGGGCTCCTCACTACTTATACCATCGGAAAACGATTCATTAAAACCAATTCTATTGATGTTCCCAAAGAAATAGCATCAAGGGTTATGAGGTATCACTTTTTATTTCCTTAGTGTTATGCACAGAGAAAACTGTATAATGTTTATAAAATTCATATAATTTACTAATTTATTTTAAAATTTCAGGTTAGTACCAACAATGGCCGGATTGATCTTGTTCTGTACGTTCATACTCCCACACTTAGGCTCAGGTCCTCAGTGGCCGCTGGTTGTAAATCACCACGCTGAACTTTGTAAACAGTATTGGTGGAGGAACATATTATTTATTCACAACTACTTCGGTTTTAAGAACATGGTAAATATTTTCTATTTTCTATTGTTAAATTCATTTATTTATATTACAGTAAAGTCTCACTTATACAAAACATTCAGTTATGCGAAGAATTTCTCAATCCCCTGCTAAAACCTCTGAATTATATGTATGTAATTATCCATTTATACGAAACTTAGTAATAAGAAGGAAAGTTTGGACCCGTTTTATGCACATATTAGTAAATTTTATTCAGTTATATGAATTTTTTTTCTTCTGTGACAAGACAAAGGATGAAAAATACCGTGAAAAACGAAACAGTAAACAACTTTTTTCCAGGAATAACATCCGGTCCCAAAGACTCTTTATGTTTATATTCTACTCCCTAATGTATAATAATAAGCTCGGACGATTCCGATTCAGATGACGAAGATCCTTTGCCTCTTCCATTTTTGCAGAAGCTCTTG
>NW_027114251.1:166993-170624 GCF_000696795.3 Halyomorpha halys | reverse complement strand
TGAGATTAAACTGTACATACACTGAATGTCAAAAGTATTTAGAATTTACTGAGTCTTATATTTGTATTAATTTATCTATTTTTTTGAAAGAAATCATTACCCATTTGATAATGTTAGTAGTTCATTACACTACAATATTAAAAGAAATCTACAAAAAAAATAGTTATTTTTTACCTTTTAAATAAACACCAAAAAATATTGCAAATATTGGTGTCAAAAGCATTTGGAAATACAGAATTAAATTCATAAATAAATTAAATACAGAGGTAAATTAATTTATTAGCAATATACAAATACTTGACCATTAAACATTTTTGTTAAATTACATATTGACTTAACTAATTTAATAAAAATCTCTTGTCAGATTTTGTTCCATACAAGATATAATTTTTCCTTCAAATATTTTTTAATTTGAACATCATATTTCTGAAATTCTCTTTTTAAGTGGGCTTACGAATATTAAATTAAATTCAAATTTGGTGACTAGAGGGGTGTTTCCAGAACTTTGGAGTTATTATACATTAGTCAAGCCCTTGTAGATGACGCATAATGATTAGGGTTACATATATATACATATACATATATACATAAACAATCTTATAGTTTAATGAATTAAATCATTACTTTGAATTACTGGGGTTGTAAAAGAAAATATTTTTTTAATTTCTAAAACTTTGAACTATCAAATTTCCAATAAAATATGTAATAAAAATTAAATAAATAAAAATAGATATGTACATTCATATTGTTGAATTTTTCCTAATATTTTGTGTAATACGAACTTTTCGGTAATCCGAACAACCCCCTGCAAAAATTAGTTCAGATTACCAACATTACACTGTACTTGATTGACATTTTTTAATAATAATTATTATGTCAGTTAAGATTTATTTTAAGTATTTCTATCTTTTTTTTTTCAGTGTTTGACTCATACCCATCACATTGGGATTGACACCCAGTTGTTCCTTGTTTCACCTTTACTAATTTTCTTGGTATACAAGTGGCCAAGGCAAGGATTGTTAACGCTTCTCTCTATTGGAATTATTTCAACAATATTGAGATTCTATACAGTATATATTAGGCAGCTGAATTTATATGTTTACTTTGGAAACCCGTAAGTAATTTTTTAAAGATAAAATTTATGTTCTAAAAGTATAATATTTAATACCTTAATTTATTATTGATATGTACATGGTGTGGGCTTTGAGCAGCTTTGTTTCTGGAGCCTGGAGCAGAATCCTTTTTTGGTGCCGAGGTTGAATATAATTTTAAGGTTTCGGGTTAATTGTTATTGCAGTCCGTGGTGGATTTGTTTTTGGGACCCACTTGGATTCATTTTTTTGGTCACAGGGCGGGTTATTTTTGGAACTCAGGGCTGATTCAATTTTAAGTTTTGGACAAATATATAGGAACGATGTGTTCCCACCTATTTTCACTAAATTTGGTAAGATTGATATGTTGTGACAGTTCACTGCCAAGTCGTATACATATGACAGTTAAGCATGGCAGTTAATGCGACGGATAGTCCACTGACATTACTTGTACTATTAACAGTCATGCCAGACCCAGTGCGATGTTACTGTCATGGTAGTGACTAACACTGTTACCACAATAATGGAAAGTGTACGATAGTTCATTGTCAAAGCACATGATTGTTAACATGGCAGTTGTTTTATTGACATTACTTGTACTATTAATAATCATACCATACCCAAAGAAACATTATTGTGACGGTAGCATTATAACACAGCATTCACTATCACAACAGTAACACTGTCTATCAATATTGCTGCACTTACCATAACTGTAAGATAATTCATTGTCAAGGCATATACAGTGATAGTTAACATGATAGTTGCCTCACTAACATTACTTGTACTATATACTATCACATCAGAGCTAGTTCGACAGTACAATCATGATTGTAATAATCATACAGTTACAGTTATAACAATTCTCCAAGAATGTGTAATGTGGCGGGTATTTGTTGAGTAACACAGGTATTTTTAAGGTGCTGAACGGGTATTATTTGGTCGGAAGAATCGGCAGCATTGATCACAATTATCCTTGTGAAACAAAACCCAGGAGTCACCCAATCTTTTTTTACATGCTAGCGCATTAATAGGTTAAGCGCCATTTTTTTTTTTAAGTTTCAATAATCAGTGTTTTCTTCTCTAGCTCCAAGAAACTTCTTAGATTAGATTAACAATCAATTAAATCTACACCATTATTCCATTTTATAGATTGACATTTTTATAACTTGAATTTATTTAAAGTATTATTTACATTCATCTTTTTAGGGTTGCTCAAATGTTCAATACTGCAGATTACTCTTACATTCTCCCAACTCACAGAGCTACAGTATATGTCATGGGAATAGCATTGGGCTATTTTCTGCAACAGTTAGGAAGAGATGTCAAACTGAAAAAGGTAAATCCTATATTGTTTATAGTTAAATGTATCATTTATTTTTATTATTAATTTTTCATGTGAGGTTCATTTTTAATTAATATTTATTAATTGAAATGAATGGGGAAAATCATATGGACCACATAAAACTCATGATTTTTATTATAAAACTATATAACAATAAATATTTTTACAAGAGTTTAAAATTATTTTTAACATATTTGTGAGGTTTCAGCCCTAATTCATTGGCCATTCTTAAACTAAAATTCTCCTCACCCCAGTCAGGTTACTAAAACATAGTTTCATGCATAAAATACAAGGAAGTACTCGTAACTTATTTTAAAAAGTTTGCTGTCGTTTGTTTTATTCTTCTATTTTTTGGGGGCTTTTATATCTAAAATAAATAAATCAATATTATACACAAATTTATTTTTTTAAAAACTATATCACTATTAAAAATTATGTAAGCTAAAAATTTTAAACTTTTTTAAAAAAATAAATTGGAAACATTCTAAGTATCTTGCATTTTAAAGTCCAGCAAAATATTTGTGATATTTCTGTTAGTTCAATCTGTGGCTTTAATTGAAAAAGGTAAATCCTATATCATTTATTTATTTTCTAATTAATAATATATTTGATATTTTTTATCATCACTGTGATTTACTTTATCAAATGACTCAATTTTACAGGCACATTTGACACTGGGCTGGTTGGTCAGTTTATTACTTTTATATTTCTCCCTCGTGCACCCATCCAAAATGGGTGATAGGTCTTACGTCTATGACAGAATGGATGCTGCTAACTATTCCGCATTTGCACCAATAGCTTGGTGTTTGTTCTTCTCTTGGTTAATATTCATCTCCCATACTGGGAATGGAAGTAAGTTTATTATTTTTTCTTTTATCTTAGTCAATTTATTTATTAAAACATGTGTGTAGTGACGACTAAAACACTCAATAAATGTCCAAACTATTAAACTATAAACGTAGACAGGGCTGCTGAGGACGCTATCAGGGCCACTAATTAGTCGGAACTGCTCTAAAAAAAAACTAAGATGGTCGGTCCGTTGCTAGGTGACGCCTCTTAGCAACAATTATCACCCCTAGCAACTGTCTCTATTTCTCATTATTACAAACAAATATAATTACACGATGAAAGGAATATGGTCCGGTTGCGGTCAAAAAAACTCAAATAGTAGAATTATACTATTTGAGTTTTTTTG
>NW_027114251.1:148373-166726 GCF_000696795.3 Halyomorpha halys | reverse complement strand
TGCTTTTTAAATAACTAAATCCAATAAAACAATACAAATAAAAATAAATGTAACTAAATTAAATACTGATAAAACTCAAATACTATTTACAAGGTAATTATATATTATGGCATTAACATTTTTTCTTTCCAAATAACTAAATCTAAATAAAACAATACAAATAAAAATAAATGTAACTAAATTAAATACTGATAAAACTCAAATACTATTTACAATTATTTACAAGGTAATTATATATTATGGCGTTAACAATAGTTGATCTAAAATTAAAAATTAATGAAGTGTGACAAAATAGGGTGATTTGACTTTTAATTAATGACCGAGGCAGAATAGTCTGCAAAACATTTTTAAATTTGGATGTGAGAGGTAAATTTATATTTCAGATTGTCCTTGAGGATGGCCAAATCAGCCGAAACGTTGGTCTGTTGATATAATAAAGAGTGTTGAGACTTAATTAGGATACCGTTTGATTTATTTATAAAATATTAATTTTAAACATATATTGATCAAAAAATAAAAATGATTAAATACATTGTAATATTCAAGATTTATTAAAATAATTATAAGGTATTTAACGATCTTCATTATTCTCAGATCTAAAACATAGCTTTGAAGATTTTAAAGGTTTAAATGAATAAATTAAATAGATATGAGAATTTCATTTTAAATTATTAAACATTATTGACTCTTATGTCAGGGCGGTTTTTCCATACAATCAGAACACTAAGACACTTGAATAAATTAATGGCTACTTTTACAAATATACTTAAATTCTATGTTGAGAAAACTAACCAATTATAAAATTTTCTTGGTTGACTGGTGATTCTTGATGTCTTCTTTCTAAATATTTACCTCTGATAATAGAAAAAAGATGGTAAGCACCACCTTTCAGGACGCCCACTTTTCCGCCATCCAAACAACAAGTGTCTTTTCCGGCAGTCAAAGTTTTAAAGATCTAAATATTTGAGGTTATATACCATCTAATAGCACAATCAAATGTGTACCACTGGTGGTAGAAACCGCCCGATGAGACAGTCCAGTACAGGCCACCAGCAGTATACCCTGGTGTGAACATGTGAAGTATTTGTTATTAAAATTTGTAGCACCTAAAATATTTCTGATACAATTAACATTGACAAAACTTAGTCAAATGTCATTGTAATATGTTATATATGGGCAGATTGTATAAGGCAATGAGGTCTGGAGTGAATAACATTAATATAAGTGTAACTTATTTTATTGAGTTTACTGTAATCTTTTTTTTTTTTCTAAATAATAATAGGACAATAATTTATAAGATTTAGTCAGATAAGAACTGGAAAACTATATACTAATTTTTAGTTAAATATGTTTAATGATGTTCTTAATGCTCAGGCTTTCTCACCGAGCTGGCTTCATGGAGAGGATTTCAGATTACATCAAGACTTTCTTATACCTTCTATTTAACGCAGTTTCCAGTTTTCTTCTTTAATGTTGGAAGGACTCGTCATTCCGATTATTACACGATGCAATTTTTGGTAAGGCTTGATTTTTTATGTTGTTCGTTTATTTAATTATTTCATATGAGAAGGAGATGTTTAAGTGTACAGTCAGTGAAGAAAGCAAAGGCCCTCAACTCAATTCAGTTGTCATCTATGTTTCAATCTGACAGCCCGGCTGAAGCCCTGCAAAGTGGGGCGAAACGTTGGTTAACAATAAATAGTTTTATGCTACTTTTTAGATACCTTTATTGACCGCCACCCAGACTATCTTCCTACGAACTAATAATATAGATACATTATTAGTTTTAGAAGAAAATTTATAGGGCAAGTAATAAAAAAAAAAAAAAAAAAAAGAACAAGAAGAAAAACAGCATGAGAATATATTATTATTAAAATTTTGAAAGAGGGATGAAAGAAAAATAATATACGCCCAAAAATCCAGTACATAAATGAACAAAATCAAAATTAATATCATTAATAAATATTTAAAATTGTTTTTAAATAATTTCAATATTGTACATTTATTTACATCCTGGATTTTCAGATGTAATTTATTCCCTCTTTCATAATTTTAATAATAATATATTCTCATACTACTAATATTACTAGCACTATACATTTTCTTCTAATACTAATTATGCACCTATATTACTAGTTTTATACTTATCCTATATTTCCTTTTATTCATTATGTTTGTTATCTTTATAGTTGCCCTTAGCCCTAATGAAGGCCTGAAATTTTGGCCGAAACATTGGCACTTATAAAATAAGTTTTATTTCAGTGGTTCCCAAACTTTTTTGTCCTACCACTCCCTTTCCAGGGACAATATTACTTAGCGCCCCCTGGAAATCAATTTTTATTTTAATAGCAATTAATAGGAAATATATATGTAATAATGTTTCAACCTTTTTCATAAAATATAGCAAAGAAAGGTGTAAATTAGAAATATTGAACTTGGAAATTATGAAACTATTTATTGAACTCAGAATAGAATGTAATAAAAAAATAAAATAAAACATTCGAAATCATCTTAATGAGAAGGATGAACCAGGTGTGCTGCTACCAATTAAGTAATTCTCGGCTCTATTTTCATCAGCATTAATATTGTTGACCGTGACAACTTGTAGTTATTCATCCCCCTCAAATGCAGCTATTGCCATCACCGCCCCCCTGAATCGCTTCAGCACCCACCAGGGGGTGGTGGTGCCCACTTTGGAAATCTTACTTATTTGTGTGACCGTAATATCTTCTCATTATAATGAATTTATGTTTAACAATTAACGTATTAATTATGTCATGGTTATCATTTAGCTATTTCCTCTCAATATTTGTTTATAGTTATAAACAAACAACATTTATGTATTTACACATATTTCTCATCTTCAGATATATTTTTTACTATATCTGGAGGATTTTAAAAAATGTTGTTTCTGTTTTCTTTGGAATATGCTATTTGGCACAATATGTACTTTTGATAATATTTTTGTAGTTTAAAAAATAAACTAACAAAATAAAATTAAAGACGAGTTAATAGTTGACTACTCTTCTCGCTATTATTAAATGTTTTAAACATAAGTAAAGCTCTTCTCTCATCATGCTATATCAGAGAGGAGGCGTGAATTATTGTATTGTATTATATTAATAATTTTTGGCATTTTGTAACAAAGATCCTAAAAGCTTCCTCATGTTCTTCATCAACCTTCTCTCACATCTTTGTAGTTTGCACAAAACCGGTTACTGGATGCCACTACAGTATTATATCTGGAGTCAGTATTGTCTTGGTATGTAAACCTATCACCCAGCCAAAGAAAGTCGGGACAAGTTCAGGCTGAAATTTTGGAAGTTTGATATTGGTGGACTGTTGACAATTTAATTTTGAAGATAGAAATTCATAGCTTTGTCAATAAATACTTTATACTATACCTCTCAGCAGAAAAAAATCTGGTGAAAGCTAGGGCAGCACTAAACATGGTTCAGGACAATCTTAGGTGAAAGGAAGGTGCTGGAGATCTTCCCACCACCCGGAATGTAAGCTAGAAAAATGGCGTCCTTTTACAATAGCTCCCAAGCCAACAGAGCATTAGCATGTTAAATGGAAAAACTGATGTTAAATAGAGAAATATTTCCTTCTTCCACCATGTTAAAACGATGTAACATATAACATGGTTGAGAGTCTGTTAAATGGAGAGTGTCATGCAACAGGGCTGCTCATAGTCCTATACTTATAACATTTAAGATGGCAAAACATTTTACATTTAACACAATATCATGAATACCCTCATTGCTACCATTAATTACTCACAATATCACCCTCAATAAAAATGAAAACCATAGTATTTTAATCTTATATTTATTTTTAATATCTGATTTAAAGATCTCAACTCTTACATCTATCACAAATTTCTTTAACTTAAATTTATAATTTTTTTTTTATAGGTTGACATCAAAGAGACAATTGCTGTGATAATCGCCTCCATCTTGTTAACTCTGTGCATAGAAATGCCATTTCAAAATATAAGGACTGTCTTAATTAAGAAACCGAAATCAGTAAATGTCAAAATAGAGAATAAAGTCAAGTAGTTTATGTGTAGGAATAATTTGTCAGAAAGCCTTTTGTCATATGGCTGACTAAAAATTTATGAAGTTGTGGAATCGTAGATCACTAATTCTATGAGGTTGAGAGAAACTAGTGAATAGAAATGAACTGTGATGTCTTATTTAAGACCTGGAATATTCTTCCCTATTTCAAATGTATATATTTGTGTAAACCTGTTGTCAATTTTGTAGATAAATAGAATTAAGATTATATTCTAGGTGTTAACTACAATTTTTATATTCTAAATGATGTATTTATTTATAATTTAGGCAGTAGCTGGAAAATAAGCATTGAGAGTTAATAGTCCTTTTTTTCTGGACATTACATTTTCAGAATCTTTTATATACATTTTATTATTTAGCAATGTTTCAAACCTGTATTATAATTTTTACACCTAAAATAAAAAAAGCTAATTTTTACATTGATATATTATTTACAAAACTTTAGCTGGTAATTCTAAGATCATGTTTTTCTAGCAGATGCCTTTTTTCTAGCAAACGCTTAATTAAAATGAGATAGTGATGAAAATCTTTGTTAACCAGACATGTATATAAAATTATTAAATGATATGATGTAATGAGAAAGACATTTATGTTTTGTAATTTTGTTTATATCAATTATTTTTACCGATTCTGTAATCATATCAAAACTTTTATTTTTTAAAATATATGAAGTGTACAAAGAATTGTATAATAAATAGTTTTAATAAAATATTCTGTAAAGATAAAAATTCAAGCATATTCTTGGATAATGGAAATATATTTTTTTTAGTGGGAAATTTTTTTTTCCTATATTACCTTTATAATTTGTTTACAAATGGCTTATTAATTAATAGTTGGTTTCCGGCATTTTTACTTAATAATTCCATGTGGAGGCCTAGAATTTTATCATGATTATATCAAAGGATTGGGGGAAAGTCACTCCAATAATTAAAGGAACAAAGAATTCCTAGAAACCAATATTTTTGAATTTATTTTGGAAAATATAAAAACTACTACTCCTCATTATAAACTACTTTATAGCACATTAAACTAGCTTTAATTTTAGTGCTGATAGACATCTGTATGTCAAATGGTTTTTGAAATATAGTTTTCTCAAAATAAATTCACTAACTATTGATTTTTCAATGCTTTTTTTCTGAAATGTTACAATTTAAAAATCTATATCTTGCGAACTATTGAGCATAAATAGCCCTATTAGGGCTCATGTTTTAGTAAATTTACTATACTTTAAATGATGTTCTCTTAGGTTTTCTAGTCTTGTTAGTAGTGTTGAAGATATAGAGCTCTAAATGAAAAATTAATTTTTTTTAATGTTTTGAAAAAGCCGCCAATTCCTCTTACCTATACTTGGTGGACTCATCAATTAAGACTAGTAATTATTCATAGTTTTCATTAAAGTAATCAAAAATTGGGATCAAATAACTGTTATATAATAAATTAAAGTTATATAATAGGCACAGCACCCTAACCAATTTAAAATGTACCCATGTATTGTACTGAAATGACATCTCAGAATAATAAAGCCATTTTTCTTTTCTTTCAAATATTATAATGATGAAATTTAATCATAATTTAAATTTTAATCAAAAGTAGAAGTTTAGTTATATGTAAAATTGCTATTAATTAACAATTAAATCTTAGTTGATTATGATTTTGATTTTAATAGAGTGAGATAGCTCAGTAAGTTATATGACTTTTTAAACATAACTTAATAAAGGAGGTACTTGAACCTTCATTGGGTGTTTAACCATTAGTAAGATTTAAACTCTTCCTTATCCAGAAATATTTTTTTTTTTTTATGATATAATTATTTCTGATTATTATGAACATTCAGGTAAAAAAAAAAAAGGAATAGATTTTATAGGGTGTTTCCTAAATAACAGGCAATTTTCAACAAAAATCTCATCTCCAATTTACAAAATCATGAATTTTCTTAAGTTAGCTCTTATCTATAACCACTATCAAGCAACTCTTAAATACAAAATCTTCATTTGAAATTGTTGCTTCCATTATTCAGGCCAAAGAGACATTGTGAAACCTTAAGCTACCACAACCATGGCTTACCAGTCAGCTGTTTCCCCTCCTCCCCAGAATCAATTATATTGCGATGTTTTTTTAAGGTTCTACTTGCCATGAGCACTTCAATTCTCATTGCCATGACTATCCCTAGAGTTAGGCAAAAATTAGCTATCGTCGAATCTAATAGCTAAAATTGTCATGGATACAATATTGATGTATCAATGGTTCATTCATGAATAAGGGTCTTATCCAGGTCAATTTTAGCTATTAGTTTCAACTATAGCTAATTTTTGTCCAGAGGCAGCTGCCGAAGTAAAAAACTATAATCATAAAAATAATAAAAGGTTGTGGTTTAAAAGCAATTTGAATGGAGCAATAGTTAATTAAATATGAAGGAGATAGTCAGAGGTACAGTAAAAATGAAACAATAATTGATAGTTGTTAACAACAACCATATATTCGCCGAAGATTTGCCAGTAAATACAGTTAAGATAATATCGATATTTTACAATAAATATATAAGAAAATTTACAATTCCTTTTACATTAATTGTATTGTATCTATAATGTCTTCATTGTGTTATCTTAACTGTATTTTTTATCTATGTATGTTTTTTTTAAATATGTATTCTATGATTTAATTTCTTAATTATGTTTCCTATATTATATAATAATTATATTTATTATTATCACCAAACCTTCCTATAATTTTTATATCTTAATAATCTTTTTTTTCCTTAATATCTTTCTTTTTTTTTTTTTTTTATCTTATTTTTATATTTTTAGTGTATTTCGCTTATATTTAACTTTTTTTGACCGTCATTTCTCCCCCCAATCTATATCTACCCCATAGCTGCTTTTGTCATTCGTTCCCTGTCTTTAAACATGACAGGTGGTTTGTTGTGATGTTTTATTTATTATTACTATATTTTTATTTATTCTTTTAATAATAGTTAGATTACATAAAAAAAAACATTGATGAAAAGTTTCATTCCCAGTTACCGACAGTTAAAGGAGTAATGACCTACAACTTGGGAAACCCAACCTCAACCCGAAGACTGAAGCCCAGACTGCTACAGGACATCCTGTTATAAATTCTGTATTTATCAATTATATTATTGAGATAACTTCTATTTTATTTATTTTATCTTCGTCCTTTTTTCAAATTAACTTGGTTTTTTTTTCCACCATTATAGAGCTATTGTTTGTTTTGTTAAGTCTACAAATGCTGTTATTAATTTTACTTTTCTCTCTTATAAAAAATTATTATTTTTATCTATTTATTTTATAAAATTTTATAGTAAATGGAATATGATCTGGATGCGGTCAAATTAAACTCTAATAGTAATATTATGTACTATTTTTATTTGAGCCAATGTTTCGCTCCACGTTGCAGGGCTTCATCAGGGCTGTTTTAGCGGAAGTCAAAGTCAGAGTGATTATTTATTTTAGAATATAAGATTTTATCTAGTTAGGGGTGTGTTATATGAGACTAAACCTTCCTCCCCCATAATCAATTTTTTAAAAAATATATAACTGTTATATCAACCCACTAGGCTGATCTGGTATTAAATAAAAATAAATAAAAAGGTTTCATCCCACATTGCAGGACTTTCTCAGGGCTAAAAAAGATACAAACAACTAAAATAATCTAATAAAGTTAGGGAACAGATAACAATAACAAAAGCAAATAATTAAGGAATGGCTAAAAATGATTTAAAACACAAGAAAATTTATATAAAAATGAACAAAGTAAATTAAAGAAAACAAAAATTAAATGTACAGTAAAACGTATGAATAAACAAAAATTTAAAAATGTATTAGGAGTATAGTTAATTTATTAATGATAAGGAGATAATTATAAATAAAAACAAAATATAAAAATACAGTCCTTTAGTTTTTAGTTAGTTTACTTACTTATTTTATATTTCTTTTGTATCTACTTTTTATTTGTCATTATTTCCATTCATCAATAATTGTCTAATACTTCTTGTAATTCTTGTTTATTTATAGTTTTCATAGCACATCTTATTTTTAATGGCATTTACATACAAATTCATTTACAATAAAGAATAAATGGTTTGTGTATATGGTAGTGATTTGGTGGATAATTTTAAAATAAGAAGATTTAGATATTTATGATTTTAAATTAAAAAATAGGTTTTTAACTTATAATTAATGACTGGCCAGAATAGCCTGCAAAACAAATTTTAAATTTTAATGTGCGGAAGAATTTATAATTGAAGATGTCCTTGAGGATGGCTGAAATGGCCGAAACATTGGACTGTTGAAATAAAAACTGTTGAGACTAATAAGGATACAATTTTTGATTTATTTAATAAATCATAAAATACTTTATAGCTCATTAAACAAGCTATAATATGAGCCCTAATAGAGTTATTTACGTTAAATAGTTTTTGAGATATAGATTTTTCCAAATAAATTCTCTAACTACTGATCTTTCAGTACGTCACATACAATATTTTTATGAAATATTGCTTTTTAAAAAGTTATTTCTCGAGAACTATTTAACGTAAATAGCTCTTATAGGGATAATATTTCAGCAAATAATCTTCTTTAGATTTTCTAGTGTTGTTGGTAGTTCTTAAGATATAGAGCTCCGAATGAAAAATCAATGTTTTTTTAAGGCTTTGAAACAGCTGCCATTTTTTATTCCCCCTACCTATACTTGGCAGACTCATGAATTTTGACTAGTAATTATAAATAGTTTTCATTAAAGTAATCCAAAATTGGGGTGAGATAACTTTTTTTTTAAAAGCTGACTTTTTTCTTCTCTTGGGCTCTTGTACTAGCATGTAAAATCATTGTCAATCAATGATCCTCTGATTTTTTTTTAGGACACATTGTGAAATATCTTAGTCTGTTCTAACTAATAATAAAAACTTAGTGTAAGTAATTTTTATAAGTTTTCATTTAAAACCTGACTTTAGTAATAACTCTTTTACTGAGAACTTTGTGAAAATAAAAATGTATTTGAAGGTAAAAATGTTCCTAAGCAATAGTCAGAGTTGGACAAAAATTGGCTATAGTTGAAACTAATAGCTAAAATTGACCTGGATACAACTTTTATTCATGAATGAACCATCGTTACATAAATATTCTATTCATGGAAATTTTAGTTATTATAGTTTCAACGATAGCTAATTTTTGCCCAACTCTAGGGATAGTCATGGCAATGAAAATTTAAGTGCTCATGGCGAGTAGAACCTTAAAAAAACATTGCAATATAATTGATTCATCAATTTGACTATCGGTCATGCGTGATTCTGACCAAATCACCTCCTTGCATAACCATTAGTCTAGTAACTGTACTTCCTTAGATAGTATTGCACTCCAGACAATTTATGGGTTGTAGTGGTACAGACTTAATATTTTTTTAATAATCAATATATCATGTCTATCAGATAGGCATATTTGCTGAGTTTCATATAATAACTAAAATGAATGTATAGTGATCCCTGGGAACTATTTTATTTTAGTTTAGACTCGAAAATTGCTTGTTGTTTGAGAGTCACCCTAATAATAATAAAAAAAAATTTCTCAGTCTTTTTATTCAGTCTTACCATATTTTTTTTTTTTTTTTTTTAAAAAAGAATACCATTATACAGTTTGAGAATTAAATGATTGTTGCCTTAATAGTATGCAATATTTTTTTTTTACATCCATTACTCATCTTTTGAGGATGACATTTTTATTTAAAAACTATAGGTCGGGTTTTATCATTTCCACTTGAAAACAATAATAATAACAGTCATGTTATCACATCCTGGACCGCAATTCTCAGTGTTTGGAGCTAGGCATTTATCCATTAGCTGTTCGCAAATCGCGTCCGGCTGCAGACCTTCATCAAGCCTAACTTTGACAAAATTTGTTACTTCTTCATTTGTTAAACATTCCCAAATCCCATCGCAAGCTATTATAAGAAATTTCCACTCCGGAGAAAGTTGTTTCGTTACAACATCGGGAAACGGACTCACTACTTGCTTTTCTGGTGTTTTCCCAGTATCTGTTTTGAATTGGAAATCACCTAGAGCTCTTGATAAAGCCAAAGATCCATTTACTCGCTCTTGTTCAACCCAGCCTCCTGCTTCTAAAATTCTTGTCTTCTCACTCGGATTAGTAGGTTTATGATCTTCTGAAAGTGGGATAGTGCCTCCATTGACATAAGCTACTGCTCTTGAATCTCCAACGTTTGCGCAATACAAAACGTTATTCTTTACAAGAACCACAATTGCTGTCGATCCTGACATATCTTCATTTATTTCTTTATTTTTGGCCATAGTATTATCGAGATCTAAAAATGTGAATTCCATGGCATTTTTTATCTTACCCGCTTGATATTCTTTCGATTTGACTAGGTACCTGTGCAGATTCTTACTTACAAATTCTGCAACTTTTGTTCCACCGTGGCCATCGTACACTCCAAAGAAAGACGCCGGCGGAGCTTCATCTTCAGGAAGTGTAGGCAGGACTGTGTGGGCATCTTCCATTGAAACACGCCAACCCTGCATTGAACTAACACCTACCGTGTACTTTGGAGTTTCTATTTTTGTAGTACGTTTCTCTCGAACTGGTTCTGTTAAGAGCTGACCCATTTCGCTCAAATCATGTCCTGTAATAAAAATAATATAAATTATAAATTAAAGTATAAATATCAATATGAAAAATAAACTTGAAAAGCCATCATATTGATTTATCTCTTATTGATTACTGACTTTATTATACATTAAGAATGCTTTGTTTATTTTCATGTTCATACAAGGTTATTGTTTAATTGTACTTTTATCATAAAATTTCAGCTATAATAAGACAAAAATATCTAATTAATAAATAATAATCCAGAGATAAACAAAATCTGATGTAAGAAATTGAGTTCACTTTAAATATAAGTAATTAATCTTTATCCCTGTTTCCTTTAATAATGACACTCCTGATTAAAAAAAAAGTTCATTTTAATTTGAAACAGACTTATTCCAAAGATAGTAATGGGTAACTTTCTCTACAGGGTTCCTCCTATACATAACGACACACTCTATGAAATATAACAAATACAAAATAAAATAAAAAAATTTGTCAGATATGCAACATGGATATGGACAACACACGACTTAGACAAAACATGCTTTTTATATTTAGAATTTTGACAAATAAAAAATTAGCTCAAAGCTCAAAAACTTATGATTATGTGATAGTTAAAACAACATTTATTTTAGACGATAAAAAAAATGATGCTACACAAAAGATATTTATTAAAAAAATATCATTTCTAAACATACCTGCCGTGTACTAAGGGGTAAAACTTGAACAAAAAATGTTTTCTATTATAGCCTTAAGTTTTTTTACATAAATGCTCATTGGTCTTTGAGATAGTTAATTTGTAATCAAAATAAAATTAAAAGTTTAATTTATCATACAGCTGTTCTAACTTATAACCAACTGTTATCATTATCCCTTATCATGTATATGTTATTTATAACTTATAAACATGTGGTGATGTGGTTTTATCTTAAAAAATGTCTGTTAAAAAAATACTTGGTTATTTATTGACTAAAAGAAATATCTGGGCCCTGTTTCATAATAAAGTACAAACTAATACCATCAATCTTGTAGCTTGTATTTGGTATAATTTCATTGACTTATACAATTCTGCTTGATAATTTTTTACTTTTAAACTCATATAATATGACTAATAGTCGTCCCCATCATGAAACATAATGTATTAGTGCTTGTACTTTATAGTTTGTGTACTTGTATTTATGGACTAATACTATCGACTTTCATTATGAAACAAGCCCTTAGTGTTTAATAATTAAATTTATTTTTTTAAGGGTCAAACTTGGTGTTGAAGAACTCATGAGTGTAATTTATTAATTGACATAAGTAAATCAACTATAGCAAAAATAAATTATTAAAAAAAATTTGTTAAGCCTTCTGGGATATTTTTTTTTACTCTTGCATTATTGAATACAACAAAATTTCTTTCTTTAAATACAATCACGGACAAATCACGTTTCATACAAAATAACAAATTTGGCTCTCACATTTTATATATTAGACAGATATTTAAAAAATACAGTGTAATCTCTGAAATCTAAACTAATTCCTGCAGGGAGTTGTTTGGATTACAGAAAGTACTTGGAAAAATGGTGTAAAAAAATTCATCAATATTGATATTGATATATTGAACTATGTTTATATATATTTTTTCACACACTTTATTGGAAATTTGACAGTTTGAAGTATTAAAAAATTAATCAATTATAGAAGTTGTTTATTTGTTTCCTCCTGCAGAAACTTCTTCACTATTTCTTTTCTCAAACATAAGGGAAAGACTTGCTGCCATGGTATATCATTTTCTATAGCCCACTTCAGACAGTGACTAAAATGAGAAACTGCTTCTTCATGCTTTATTGTCGTTGGTTCCTCAACTTTCTTTCACTTTATTCTTCTTCATTAGTAGAGACTTCTGTAACACTCTGTACAATTTCCTCATAAGTTTTAAAGGGGAACTCATTCTCCTCAGGACCTTCATCCCATCCGTCAACATCTGTAACATTCATTGAAACATCTGGGTTTACATATTTAATCAAGATCGAATTCATCTGTCAGCTAGCTTCTTTTTTTTTCTTCACGCTAGTTTGGATGACTGGATTGTTCGGAGTACCGAAGTTCAGATCACCAAGATTACACTATAGGCAATAAATATATATTAAATAAAAATAAATACAAAATAATAAACTTTGTTCCTGTATTTTATTAACTTAGACAAATATTTTAAAAATATTAAACAAATGTATATAAAAAATTTATTTTATTTGTATTGACACAACTTAAACATTTAATAACTTGTTTTGTACGATTCACCTTCGTGATCCTCAGGAACGCCATCTTCTATTTTTGAAAGTTGAACTGGCTTTACACTTCTTACTGTTGTATTTCCTTGCATCCTTCCTTTACCAAGTAATTCCATTCTGCAGTCAATCATACATCTCAGATCTCTTCACATTCAAATCCTCCATTCAGTGGCATCAATACCCACTCCCAGTTTCCAAATTTATTTACCACGCCCCATTGAACTGTAGCTTTTGACAAATCCTCTTTCCAATGGAATTTCATTACTATTTTCATCACTAACTCCAGTACCCTTTCCACCTTCCGAAACCTGCTTATTCTACCATTTTCCTGCCATCCAGTTCTAACAGAATTAAAACAGACAATCCATATTCACATCCAAACTGCTGTAGTAACTTTTTAATTTTCATACTTATAATTAATATCACTCTTTAAATATTATTACTATAAGTTATTAATATCACAAGTTTACTTTTTTTGTGTGTTTAAAGACCTAAAAATTAATTTTGATAATTTATTAATTTTTTTTTTACTCTATGGTTCTAAATCCCATCAAATATTTCAGTAATGTTATTCTAAAGAGATGAATACCAGAATAAATTAAAATTTTATTATTATTTCATCCTAAATTTCAGGCCTTCATCAGAGTTTAAACAAAATGAGATAGTAACCATCATAGAATAAAAAAATAATAAAAATATTATAACAAGAAATTAAGAAGATAACAAATAATACTATAAGAATGTTATGTATAATATTGGAATAGGAAGAACTTTAATGAGAAGATAACACAAACTGTATATAAGAAATATAATATAATACAGCATAATCTCCGTAGTCGGAACTAATTGCTGCTGAAAGATTTTATTAGAAATTTTACGGTTTGAAGTTTTAAACAATTAAAAAGTTTTTAAAAATTGTTTTCTTTTAAATCCTCAGTAATGCTAAGAGATAATTTAACTTGTTGAAACTATATGATTGTTCAACCGTTCGCTTTGAACAGCCCTGATGAAGCCCTGCAAAGTGGGGCGAAACGTCGGACATTTAAATAGTTTTAAACTATTTGTTCTTTTTTTTACTCCAACCCTGATCATCTTCTTAGATTTATAAGATTGTTCATTTGTATGTGAAAAAAAAGTATTAATAAAAATTAAAAATACTCTTTGTATGGATTTACTTAAAACATGATAAAAAAAAAAAAAAAATGATTTCACCAACAAAATTTGTATTATACATATTTCCACTATTAATTATAACACTCCAGCCACAAAATTATAGAACACTCCAGTAACCCAAACTGGTATAAAAAAAAAAAAGTTATTTACTTTAAAAAGCACTTCTGGTCTTCAAACAAAAGTGCGCATATGTCAACATTTTTAACTTCCCGATCTATAGGCAAGTTATTGTAATCAATGTGAAAATCAAAAGTGGAAATTTTTACAGTTTTGATATAGGGTAATCTAATTCCTGTAAGTGTTCATAATATATATTATGTTGGAATTAGAAATCCATAATATCTAATGTATAAATAATTTGATTCTGTATAACTAATTTAATTATTAGTAGAATTATGTATAATACTAATTTTGTTTGTGACTTCATTTTTTTTTTTTTTTTTTTATCAGGTTATAAATAAATCCATTCAAAGACTAGTTTTTATTTTTATTTATACTTTGTTTCAATTATAAATGAACAATCTTATAATTTTAACAAATTAAATCATCTCTTACCATTACTGGGAAATTTCAAATTTCAAATAAAATATGTAAAAAAAAAAAAATAGCTATGGACATTCATATTGTTGAATTTTTTTTACACCATTTTTCTTAATACTTTCTGTAATGTGAACTTTTTAGTAATCCAAACACCCCCATGCAGCAATTAGTTCAGATTAATGAGACTACATTGTATTTATATTTCCAAAATAAAAAAATATAAATAAAAAATATTTTTTTTTTATGAATACTTTATGTTGTAAATAGACTTATTTTGTTTAATGTATGTATTGCATACAAGAATCATCTTTTTGTAAATAATTTTGGTATTTCAATATGTTATGTTGTAATTTAAGGCATATTTGATTTAATTCCTTACAGTATAATATTTTCTTATAATTTAAGTACCTTTATCATATATAAGTGAGATCTTTCATTTGATTTAATAAAAAGATAGGATCAGGTGTGGTTGACCTCCACCAAGTCACTGAGTTTACACTGATTTATACCGTGTATTACACAACACAATTAGAGATAAATAAAGAGTACTGATTAAAAATTTGTACAAATACCGTAACTGAATATCGCAACCTAAAACATTATCTTAAATAAGATGTATATACAAAATTTTAATGTACACAACTAATGTCTTTTAATTGGCACGACATAATTTAAAAAAACAAATTAAATCAGGACGGGCCAGAGACAGAACTAAACTTAATTTTTTTATTTTGAGACAAATTTAAATTTATATGAAAAATTGACTTAGATTCATTTTCTGGTTAAAGAACTGGTTGTGGACAAATTCAAGCTGGTTTTATTTTATTTTTTATTAAAAGAAACTAATTAGTTTAATTTGAATTTAAATTAGTTCTCTTTATTATTTTTTTTTATTTATTATTCTATTTTTTTTTTATTTTATAGGTTTGTATATAGTTTTAGGAATGGTTTGTTATACATAAATATATGATAGAAAAAATTAATGAAATTCAAGTTTTCATATCAAACTATAAGTTATTCCATAAAATTGTCTCTAATTTTATAAATCAACAACTTACTGATAGTAAAAATAAATGATAATGAAAACATTTTCAACCACTCCAGTATTTTTTGGTTTGTGCATTATTAAATATATGAAAATTTCTTTCTTTATATAAGACAGGTCATGTTTCATACAAAATAAATTTTGTTGCTTCATTTTATTTATTTTAAAAAAAATATCTATCTCTGATTTTAGCATCTAATTATTTTATTTGTATACTAAATTTCATCAATTTTAAGGTGAAAAAGTTGTTCATTTAAACATATAAATTTAAAATAAGTTTTGGACTGCCATAATGGTAGTAGATCTGTTATTTAATATTACAATGAATGAATGAAAACTATCAAAAGTTTACAATTCTTTTAATACATTCCTAAAAGTTTAATTCTAAACTACATTTAAAAAATATATATATATCTTGTACCACTACAATGTATAAATGGTCAGGTGTAAAGTACTTTGTAAGGAACAACAACTTACTGTTTATTTAGTAAGCAATGGTTGTACAAAGAGGTTATAAACCCAAAGAATAATTTACATTTTTATAATCAAATTTATTATTGTCAGTTAGTAAAGCATAACTAAAAATGTTGACATGAAAATATTGCTTAAAAATAATAGATGGAGTAAGCAAATTTTAAAAAAAATTTGTCACCCACAGCTCGAAATAACGTTTTAATGATGTTATTATTGCTTTAGTGGGAACAGGTAGCTAATTGGTAAGGCATTATGCTACTAGCTCGAAGGACCCAGGTTCAAATCTGGCTGTGGCATATAATTATTTACTGTTTCACTGTAACCATGGATCACTGTGACCATGTGGGTTCGGAGCCGTCCGAAGTCCACCCAGTCTCATTAAGTGGTTACCTTTAATTTAAAATGAATTTTTATATAATTAAAAATCTAGCGGTAGAGCGTGATTCTGACCAAATCATCTCCTTGCACAACAGTTGTTCTAGTAACAGTACTTCTTTACAAAGAACTGGACCCCTGCCTCTAATGAAGACCTACATTGAGGACCGAAACCTCAACAATCAATAAATAATTGAAAACGATTTTTGTTCATTTAATTTTATAAATCAAATTGTTTAACTTTTCTTCTGGTACAATATCTTTCATATTGAAGTATAACTTTTTTAGTTTATTTAGAGGTTTTGCTCAAACCTTATTTACTTAAATTTATTTTCTACTTTCTTTGTTAGATCCTTGATGTATGTTATTACAAAGTATTTATTAAGATTTTTATTGGGCCACCCATAGCTCAGTGGTTAAGACACAGTCTTACCAATTTTTGATGTCTATTGGCGGTGCCGGTTCGAATCCGGCCTGGGGCAACGCCCAGACTTTTTTCATTGAGTGGCGGTCCCACAAAATGAATAACTTTTGACCCCCAACTATGGTTAGGCAGTATAGGACTCCAATGGGAGTCTTGGTCGAAAAAAAAAAGAAAAAAAAAAAGATTTTTATTGAGATTGTTTTCTGCATTTTTCCTGGGATTTTATCATATGTTACTTTTTAATTCTGTGTTATATTATTTTTAGTTTCAAAATAATTAATGACTCCTAAAAGCTGAAACATTGTCTTTAATGTACTATAGGTGATAAATTCATAACTGATTGTTTTCTTTTTTTAATTAATAAAATTATGCCACCGAGTTTTGAGGATAGAAGATCGAGAAATAAACAAAACTAATTCACAAGTGGAAAACTTAAAATTAGTGAATCTAAAATTTAAGCGTATTTTTTATGAATTATATTTTAATATGCTAGTTGATACAGTAATTAAATCTTAACAAAAATAAAACATTCAAATTTTCAAGTTTAGTTTTTATATTTTTGATTTATATGAAGAATTTTCATTACAATTCATTGGTATTTTTGATAAATAAAAATTCATTAGTATTTCATCATTCAATGAAATATTTCTTAAAATTGATTGAAATAGCATGCAATCACCTTTTTTAACCGACAATTGATAAAAATGCATCAAATTTCAATTACAAAACAAAAAAAATTACCTAGCAAAAATTTGAGGACGGATTTTGGAGCTGCTTTTTTTGCTGGTGGTTCTTCATCCGCCATTATTAAAAAATATTAATAAATCGACAATTAAAATCAGTGCCAAACTGACACCACAACTGTGTTAATAGCAATATCAGAGTCCAAGCCTCAGACTGTTAATCCCCTATTTGTATTGTTTGTATGTTTGTTCAGTTTAAGAGATTACTCTGTGGAAATAATGTTTTTAATATTATGAGAGATCAGTGGATTGTATTTCCTCACTAATCACAAACCAATTAAGAACAACATTTCAGCAATATAGTTGTTATTTTTTCTCTCAATTAATGAATTTAGCTGTTATCATTACAAAACAAAATTTATATATTATTGGTTTGAAGATATGATATGCTCTACATTATTTCACTTTCTGACCCTGGATGAAGGAGGATACCATATACAAGGATAACATTTATAGCACATATGTAATATTCATTAGGTTATTGCCTAATTATGAGTTGTTTTAAATGTAAAAATTAATTTTAAATTACTTTATTTTAGGTAACTTATTTTTAGTGAGATTTTAGTTTTGAATTATAATAATAATATTCAAAAACCTTTTAAACCAC
>NW_027114251.1:147482-147986 GCF_000696795.3 Halyomorpha halys | reverse complement strand
GCTCTGCTACTAACTCCAAGGACCTGGGCTTTAATCCGACTGTGATAGATAATTATTTATTCTGTAACCATAGCTATGAGTCAACCCTGTGAGATAGAGCCCTCAGGGGTCTATCCAGTCTCTTAAAGTGTATACCCTTAATTGGGGAAAAATCTTGAGGTCAAGTTTGATTCTGAACAAATCACCATCTTGCACTACTGTTGGTATGATAATAGTACTTCCTTATGAAGTATTACACTCCTGACTCTGCATGGATTGTAGCGGTAGGGATTTATTTTTTATTATATAATTTTATAAAAAAAATTTTAGAATTAATGTGGCTCATAAGGTTTTTTTTCCTTTGTCTTTTCGATTGATATTTAATTATGTAATAATTTAGTTGAAATTTTCTACACAATAAGGAAGATTTTAAAAATAATATTTAATATGAAATATTTTGTTAAATCTTTGGGTATGACAAGTCTAATGAAATGAAAAGTAATATGGGGTACTTTTGGGTTGGGA
>NW_027114251.1:143315-144687 GCF_000696795.3 Halyomorpha halys | reverse complement strand
AGGCAATCAAAACATACATTTAGCTACTAATGACACTGAATTAAATTATTTATTAGCTACCTTTACAAATCTGCTTCAATTCTATTTTGAGCAACACTAACCAATTACTCTATATCTTTGTTCTCAACAAACAAACACTCACTAACTGTAAACAAAACATTTTGTCTTCTTTCCCAAAATACTATTTCTAAAGGACAACGAAAGATTCTCTTCACCTCTGTTCTCAGGAGACATCCTCTCACCAGGCGATCCAAAACCAAAATTCCTTTTTTTCTTCTTAGGTGATTCTTTAATACTTATTCTTGACTTCTATTTTTTTCTTAAATGTATTGTAATTTCAATTATGATGGGAATTCAAAATAAAGTTTTTAAAATATTTGAATCTGCTTAACATGGCTGCAATTCAACGAAATTTTGATAGGACATGCCCCACCATCTTGGCTTTGAACAATATCATTTGTGACAGCATATTTTACTGATTAAAATTGGTTAGCCTGATTTTTAGGTGTAATACTACAATATTTAATGTTGAAACATAAAATAAAAACATAACTAAAATCATTTATATATAAAAATAACTATTTACTCATAAAAGAGGATATTACAATAAATTCAAAATTCCTAGTCCCTGGAAATGTGAATGAAGAAAATTCATGTCTTCTTGTTTTTAGTAATACACCTATAATATTTGTTTCCCCTTAGATCACCGGATTTAAAGCTTTATTAATTGCTCGACTTCAGAGACATCTCCCATACTGGATGACATACTACACCAAAGCAAAATATATTGTTTTAATTATTTTATTATTTAAGGAATTTTTCAGTCATGGAAATATGTAAATCAACCTTCAAACTTTAAGTTTATGTTACTTCTTGCAAATTTTAATTCTGTGCGAATCCCATTTTAGATTTTTATCAACATAATTTCTTTAATATGTTATGTAGTCCCATTGTTTTAAGTAAATATCTATGTTTATATCAATATGATTTCTCTTTTTCCATATTTTTAAAATTTGAATATTCAATATTTTTTTTAATTTATACCATTATTAATAGAGTATTGGTACAAAAAAAACTAACCAGCAGTTTTACCGTAAAAATAAAACAAGTAATTTTTTTTCTAAAAAAAAAAATCTGGGCTTCAGATTTCCAGTTCACTGCATGCAGCTACCTATTTCACATCTTTATTGATTCTTATTCATCTGATTTTTGGCCTCCCACATGGTCATTTACCAACTATACTGGGATTCATTCTTGTGTAGAAGCGTCCTGATGGACAGTCCATTGATCATTTATTCAGATTAAATAAAGAGGGTAGGGGTGTAAATAAAAAAAAATTGTAACCCAAATTTTTACCATAAAAATAAAACAG
>NW_027114251.1:142078-142880 GCF_000696795.3 Halyomorpha halys | reverse complement strand
TGTTTATATCAATATAATTTCTCTTTTTCCATATTTTTAAAATTTGAATATTCAATATTTTTTTTAATTTATACCATTATTAATAGAATATTGGTACAAAAAAAAAAAAAAAAACTAACCAGCAGCTTTACCGTAAAAATAAAACAAGCAATTTTTTTTTCTAAAAAATTACAGATCTTGTAGATCAGTCCCCTGAACAAGCCTCTCTACGCCTGCCTGTCATGGGCTTCAGATTTCCAGTTCACTGTATGCAGCTATTTCACATCTTTATTGATTCTTATTCATCTGATTTTTGGCCTCCCACATGGTCATTTACCAACTATACTGGGATTCATTGTTGTGTAGAAGCGTCCTGATGGATTGCTTTGAGCCACATATCCTGCCAATCTTAACCTCCTTGCCTTCAAATCATGAGATATTGACTGGCCAGTCTCTGCAAGCAGTTCTCATTTAGTTCTCTTCTATGTGTTAAGTCTCTGATCCCAGATCACTCCTGTAATTGTTCGGAGGAATTTCCGTTCAAATCTCTCGATTCTACTTTCTAGGGTACCTGTTATAAAACAGGTCTCAAAGCTATATATCAGAGCTGGCTTTATCATAGCATTGTATACTCTTAGCTTCAGATTTTTAGAGATTTTGCGGGATTTTAGTATTCTTGACAGAGAAGGGTTATAAACAATAATCTATTGTTATACACTAGCCTACCCCAGTCCATTGATCATTTATTCAGATTAAATAAAGAGGGTAGGGGTGTAAATAAAAAAAAATTGTAACCCAAATTTTTACCATAAAAATAAAACAG
>NW_027114251.1:135797-137913 GCF_000696795.3 Halyomorpha halys | reverse complement strand
AATTTTATATTTATTAAAGTTTATAACAGAATGTCCTGCAGCAGTCTGGGTTTCAGTCTTCGGGTTGAGGTTGGGTTTCTCAGGTTGTAGGTCACAGCTCCTTTAAATGTCGGCAACTGGGAGTGGAACTTCATGAACCGTTTTTTTATGTGATCCTCTATTGACTCCATATGTAATTCGCGATGTAATTGTCTATTTCTTATGAACCAAGGTATTTGCTGTTTATGTTACTCCCTCTTTTACCTTCCCACCTATACTCAATTAAGTTTTGCTATGGCCTCCTCGATAAGTCTGAGCATTTCTCTCACCAGTACACTTCTAACATGACATCTTTTTTTTCTCATTTGAGTATTTTCCTCACCTAGATACCTCCTGTGTTTCTTATTTTAAACCATGAACAGAAGTAAAAAGGTCTTAGATTTTTTTTTAAAATCTGGATTCAGCCCCTGATGGAAGAGCTACAATTTACAATTTCAATTTTAAATTGCATTGAAAGAAATCGTAAAAATTTTTGTCATCATCATATTTAATTATATAACAAAAATAGTACAAATACTCAACCATGATATAAATGCTCATGGGACACCTCTTAGAGGACAAAAAGTAAGACAAGCTTGCTGGTTAAATTTTTTTTTTTTAAACAGTAGGTTTGTAGTAAGATTTCTAAAATGTTTTTGTAGCATATTAATGATAAATTATTTATTTACTCTTTTTCAATTGCTGCATATTGAAAACAAACAAAGAAAGTGATGGAATAAAAAAAAAGGTTTGTGACGTAATCAAGAGCCCACCTGTTCAGAACTGAAAATCTTTCTTTTGTATTAGGAGAGTTGAGTGTTTCAGGAGCTCACCATCTCGCGCAACCAGATTAGTGCTGGCACCTAGCGGCCGATTAAAAAACTAAATGTAATGTGCTGCTATCTCTTAGCAACTGCAATAACTACCTCATATTTCTTGGTGGTTGTGAAATAACAAGTCTACAAAAAGATACATTTGAAAATTTGTTTGATCAATTTCGCTGATATGTATGTTTTTTTGGAGATTTTGAAAACTGAACATAAATTCAGTTTTTTCTCATTACGTACAGAGTTTTTTTTCATTCCCTGTATATAATAACAGTTTTGTTGCACAATAATAATTGAAGAGGCCCCTCACCTCTGGATTTTAAAAATAGTACCATTTAGAATGGATATTTCATAAGTAACAAATAAACATCACAGGTAACCTTAAAATACCAAAGGTAGTAAAAGGTAATACCCAACACGATTTGTTCCTTTCTTCACAATAAAGCACTCACTAATTCACTGTTTCTTTTCTGTTTTTAGAGGGATTGGAAAAAAAACAAAAACAATAACAATGAAAACCTTTATTCATTTAATTATTTCTTTTAACTAATTTTTTATTTTTTAAATCTATATATTAGTTTTTTTAAATCTATTTATTTGTTGGTTTTTTAACTGATCTTCTGCTGCGACTATTGTGTCTTTGACTTGTTTTTATATTGCTACCTAATGATAAATTCTTTTAATCTGTTTAACGAATCAAACATGGGTTTTGGATCTCTGCAAAAGGGAGGTATGAGAGAGTGAAATGAGGAGAATAAAATTGTAAAATGGAATAAGATTGTCAAATGGAATAAAATTGTTAAATAGGGAAATAAGTAGTTAAAATATATTGTATAGATGATTATCAATTGTAAAAGGATAGAGTAGGAAAAAAAAAATTGTTCTTACATCATGTAAATATATGTAGTACATATATGTCCGATCATGGATTGATTGGTATGCTGTGTTTTGTAGTCATCCAATGTATTTGGGAAGATGGCTAAATAAAGCATTTCTCTCTAATAAGACACTAATTAAATCAGTTGAGTACCCTGAGAGCTACAAAGATTCCCACAACCAACCTTAAAATGCCCTTATGGCAATATAAGGATCTATGTATTGATGTTTACATATTTATATTTAGTAATGTATTATCTGTTTCAGATTCGAATAATAGGAGGATGACAAAATTATAATTTGTATGGTATCAAAAGGATGTTAAAATATGTTTGTTCGGAGTATCGTTTAGGGGCAACTGCTCTTGCTATAATTGGGTTAAATCAAATGAAGAA
>NW_027114251.1:135150-135747 GCF_000696795.3 Halyomorpha halys | reverse complement strand
ATTTAGAATGGATATTTCATAAGTAACAAATAAACATTACAGGTAACCTTAAAATACCAAAGGTAGTAAAAGGTAATACCCAACACGATTTATTCTTTTCTTCACAATAAAGCACTCACTAATTCACTGTTTCTTTTCTGTTTTTAGAGGGATTGGAAAAAAGACAAAAACAATAACAATGAAAACCTTTATTCATTTAATTATTTCTTTTAACTAATTTTTTGTTTTTTAAATCTATATATTAGTTTTTTTTTAATCTATTTATTTGTTTTGTTTTTTTAACTGATCTTGGATTTGTTTTTATATTGCTACCTAATGATAAAATCTTTTAATCTGTTTAACGGATCAAACGTGGGTTGTGGATATCTGCAAAAGGGAGCTATGAGAGAGTGAAATGAGGAGAATAAAATTGTCAAATAAATGGAATAAGATTGTCAAATGGAATAAAATTGTTAAATAGAAAAATAAGTAGTTAAAATATATTGTAAAGACGATTATCAATTGTAAAAGGATAGAGTAGGAAAAAAAATTGTTCTTACATCATGTAAATATTGTAATATGCTCTTTTTGAGTAAATAATATATTTTGATGTATAAA
>NW_027114251.1:129900-130830 GCF_000696795.3 Halyomorpha halys | reverse complement strand
AAAAGCAGGAACTTCATTAGGTACGTATTATTTACTATGAATTGTATTTCGATACTATAAGTGTATGTTAGTTTTTGTCTTTATAACAAAAATTTGTCTTTTCATGTTTTCACTTCATTGCAGCGCCGTATAAATACTATTTTTTGTAAATTTCTGGGTTATTTTCAGGCATTCTAAACAAAAAAAGAATTGCCACCAGCGTAAAAGACCTATATGTCCCAGTCATACGGTGTTCACTAGCACCAGTTGTGCACAATAGATTTCTTCAGCTGTGCATTTTTTTAAAGATTAGTGCTATGTTCTTATAATGTGATATATTTATATTTTGATTCTTTTTATAAGTTTTTCTGTCTAAAATATTATATTATGTTTATTACTATGTTATAATTATGTTTGTTTTTGAATTTTTTAAAACTAGTTTGCTCTTGTTATGCTTAAATAAACCTAATCTAAATCAAAATGTTATATTTTAAAAAATACGTTCAAGAGCTCTAAATAAGAAATGTGAGAAAAAGTCTCACGCGCGGCCATCCGTATTAAAATCGACCTAGCGACCGATAAAATTCAAACTATCGATTTATAGAGTACAATAATTACAAAGCTTAGCGAATCCAAAGGTTCGATGTCTAAACTCTCCGATCGATTCATACTTTATCGATCTAAATATTTTACATAATAATTTACTATCAAAAAGCTTAAGGCGCTGGTTTTGCCTTAGTGTAAAAGGCCACGTTTCCCATCCACCAAGAACAGTGGGAGGGATAATAGTTTTGTTTTCTAGGTCATTGTGAAATAACACATCTACTAAAAGATTGATTCGAAAATTTGATTTGGTCATTTTTTTGTTTCGATCTCTCTAATACAGAAAAACATTAAATTAATATATTGCATTACGTATGGTTACATAATTCAACCCTATATATGTATATA
>NW_027114251.1:127765-128365 GCF_000696795.3 Halyomorpha halys | reverse complement strand
AAAAGAAATTGAAATTTTCTGAAACTAAAAAATGTCTTGTTAATCTCATTGGTATTAGGGATTAAATATATTATTTACAAAGTAAATGGCAAAAGGTAACAAGAAGCATTATTTAATAAAATATAGAATAATATAAACTATTTTTAGAACTTATTAGTGTTTTTAGTGGGAGTGTGTAGCTCAATGGTAAGCATTGATTGAGTAGAAATCTGGCGATCGAACACGATTCTGACTAAATCACCTCCTTGCACGTCCATTGGTCTAGTAACAGTTACGTCCTTACAAAGTACAGCACTCCTGACCCTTTGTGGGTTGTAGTGGTGCAGTTTTAATTATTTTGTTAATTAGTATTGTTAAAAATACGAAAAGTAGTCTAGTACTTAAATGATTTACAAAAAATTATGATTATAATTTGGCTAATGATTTTAATTCTTATTTTATCTATTCTATTTCTTTGGTTGTATTTTGGAATTGATAATTCGTAAATTGTCTGTTAGAGCCTAGCGAAAATTGGTTGTTGATGCTATATATAAATAATTGTAAGTGTCAACGTGGGTTTGGATCAAATAAATTAAGTTAGAAAATTAGACTAGTAATTGA
>NW_027114251.1:123898-127040 GCF_000696795.3 Halyomorpha halys | reverse complement strand
AATACAATTTGTTATATGCGTATATTCGGACAAATTTGTTATCGTGTGGCTGCAGTCAGTCACGATGAGTTTAACAGTCAGTGGAACGTTACACTATAAGTGTAAGAGTCCATGAGGAGAAAAAAGTCAGTTGTTTCACCCAAATTTTTTATTGCTTTAACGAAAAGTTCTAGAGAGAGAACCAGTCAAAATTGATGGGTCTTCCATGTATAAGTAGAGGGAATACAAAATGGCGACTGTTTCAAAATGTTTTAAAAAATTAATTTTTCATTTAGAGTTTTATATCTTTAAAATTACCAACAACGCTAGAAAACCCAAGATGGCATCATTTCAAGTAGAGTAAATTGGCCAAAATATGAGCCCTAATAGAGTTAATTACTTATTAAATAAATCAAAACCTGTATCCTTTTTTGTCTCAACACCTTTTATTTTTCACCAGTCCAACATTTCGCCCATTTTAGCCTTCCTCAAGGACATCTTCAATTATAATTTCTTCCTCACATTAATTTTAAATTTACTTTTGCAGGCTATTCTGCCCAGGTCATTCATTTATTCTAAATTAAAATCCTATTTTTTTAAAAATTTAAAATCATAAATATTTAATTCTTCTTATATAAGATTATCCACACAAATTCACTACCATATAACATATAACATTGTTATGATTGTAAATTTTTAAAAAAATAGGCTTTTCATTTATAATAAATGAATGACCTGGGCAGAATAGCCTGCAAAAGTAACTCTAAATTAATATGAGGAAGAAATTATAATTGAAGATGCCCTTGAGGATGGCTAAAATGGCCGAAACGTTGGACTTGAAAAATAAAAAGTGTTGAAACAAAAAAGGATACAAGTTTTGATTTATTTAATAAATAATTACCTTGTCTCAAGAAATT
Source organism: Halyomorpha halys (assembly GCF_000696795.3). Classification (NCBI taxonomy): domain Eukaryota; kingdom Metazoa; phylum Arthropoda; class Insecta; order Hemiptera; family Pentatomidae; genus Halyomorpha; species Halyomorpha halys. The sequence goes on along the minus strand of NW_027114251.1, from coordinate 126,144 downwards.
GAAGTAATATAATTAATTATAAGAGTTATTTACGTTCAATATTTCTCGAGATACACTTTTTTGAAATGCAACATTTCATAAAAAGTATACTGAAACATCAGTAGTTAGTAGTTATTGTATGAGATCTATATCTGAGGAACCATGAGAAGTACAGATATACATCTATATTAGCACTCAACTTAAAGCTACATAGTTTAATGTTCTATAAAGTAGTTAATCTTCGTCGGGGCAATAGTTTTTATATTTGCACTTATATAAATTTTGCTTATGAAATTTTGTCCGAACAACTAAAATCAATTTATTTAATCAAATATCATAAAAACTACTACTCCTTTTATGAAGATTAATGTCATAAAATACTTTATAGCACATTAAAATGCTTTAATTTGAGTGCTAATATACATCTGTATGTTGAATGGTTCCTGAGTTATAGATTTCTCAAAATAAATTCACCAATTTCTGATTTTCCAGCGCATATTTTATGAAGTGTTTAGGAACTACTGAACGTAAATAGCTCAATTAGGACTCAAATTTTATCAAATTTACTCTACTTTAAATGGCGTTCTCTTAGGTTTTTTAGCGTTGTTACAAGTTTTAATGATATAGAGCTCCGAATAAAAAAATATATTTTTTTAACGTTTTGAAACAGCCACCATCTTGTATTTCCTATAACTATACTTAGCGGACTCATAAATTTTTACTAGTAATTTAACATAGTTTTCATTGAAGTAATCAAAAATCACTTTTTAAGAGAACTGCCTATTTTTCTTTTCGCCTCTTGTTCTAGTTTCCTTAGGTTAGTGTGTTCAATTCATTGTTTAGTCATTACTACCGAAACTAGGCAAAAGAGAGTCAACATCGCAATGTTCTGTTTGATCTTTTGGAAACAATAGAGCTATTGTTTTGTGTTAGCTATTGGATGTATGTGTTCTATGCGCTTCCGAGAACTGGACTGCTTCTGGGTACAACAGCTAAGATTAATTTATTCTGGTTTATTTTATCACATTACCGTGTCATATATACCGTCTGGAACAGGAGTGTTAAGATTTGAAGAGAACATAGTTAGGTTAATAAAAGGGCTGAGTCAGCCCTGTGTGTGAGTCTAATCAGCCTCACAAAGTGGGATTATATTATTTTTATTAGAAAAATAAAATAAAATGAAAGGAGATTAAATCAAATATAAAACTTATTATAACAAGTAACAACAAACACCGTCAACCACCTAATAGCTCTCAGTTGCAATTAAACAAAGAACAATAGTGGAGATGCTACACGAGTGCTCTCACGAACCCTCTTTGATCTGTGTCCAAAAACCGATTCTCGACGAATCGGCAACAAACTTAGGCAAACTTGTACCAGCCTAGCCAAGCAACCCATCCAAATACTTGCTCAAGTGTGATAGTACAAGAGCCGGGAAGAAAAAAGCCACTTATCTCACTCCAATTTTTGATTACTCGGAGCTCTATATCTTCAGAACTACCAACAACACTAGAAAACCTAAGAGCACATCATTTAAAGAAGAGTAAATTTGCTGAAATACTAGCCTTAAAAGAGCTATTTACGTCCAATAGTTCTCGAGATATAGCTTTTTAAAAAGCAAAATTTCTTAAAAATCTACTGAAAGATTAGTAGTTAGTTAATTCATTTAGAGAAATCTTTATCTCAGGAACTATGTGACGTACATATGTCTATTAGCACTCAAATTAAAGCTAGTATGATGGACTATAAAGAAGTTTATGACCTTTACTTTCGTAGGAATAGTAGTTTTCATGATATATGCTAAAATAAACTGATTTATAGATGTTCGGACAAAAAGTTTGATTTATGATAAGCTTCATTTCGAAAACCATTGGACGTACAGATGTCTGCCAGCGCTCAAATTAAAACTAGTTAAATTTACTACAAAAAAGTTAATTATGCTTATCTTTGTAGGGGTGGTAGTTTTTATGATATTTGACAAAATAAACACACAAAATGTTAGTTTCTAGTTGTTCGTATAAAATGTTTTGTTTTTTTAAGTCCACAATAGGTGGTATTCACATATACACCCATACACTCGATGAGAGAAAACGTGTTGTAACGAGCCTAAAAACCCTTGATATAAAACACCATACCTACGCACAAAGATCAGGGAAACGCACCGCTGAAGCGCGATATGTCATTAAAAATCTAGACGTCGCTATACCCATACAAGATGTGGGAGAAGCATTCAGGCCATTGGGTGCCAGGGACGTCCGAAGACTTCT
>NW_027114251.1:120636-122121 GCF_000696795.3 Halyomorpha halys | reverse complement strand
GAAGGAAAAATTAGTTTTTTTTATCGCTTTGAACAGCCGCCATTTTTTATTCCCCCTACCTATACTTAACAGACTCTTCAATTTTGACTATTAATTATACATAGTTTTCATTAAAGTAATCAAAAATTGGGGTGAGATAACTGCTTTTTTTCTCCTCTTGGGCTTTTGTACTATGAGTTCGCCACTGGTTGGCGACCTTAACTAAGTAAGGTCATATGCTTCATGGGTTGTAGCAGTACAATTTTTTTTTAACATAGTTGACCTAAGTAAGTAAGTATATCAGTTATTTTATGTTTCAATTTTTAATAATTCATTAATTTTTTTTTAACTCCTTCACATATTTTGTATTTCTGATCTTACACTTCTTTTTTAGCCCGGCAGGAGTGTTCAAATTTATTGTCACATTAGAGGTGTCCCATGAGCATTTATGTCATGGCAAACAATCTGTATTATTTTTGTTATATGATTGGATGCGATGATGAGAAAAATCTTTACAATTACTTTCAATGTTATTTGAAATTAAAATTGTGAATTTCGTGTAAGATCTAAGATTTTCGTGCTCATGATTTAAAATAAGAAACGCAGGAGGTGTCCAGGTGAGGAAAATGCTCAAATGAGGAAAAAAAGATGTCATTTTGAGAGTGTACTGGTAAGCGAAACGCTACGTTGCGAAGAGGCCAGAGGGAAACTGAATTGAGTATAGGTGGCGAGGTAAAAGGGAGAGTAACATAAACAAGCGACAATAGTAACATAGTGTTAACGGAAGGTAGACAAAAGTAAAAACAAAACAGATGAATTACTAGGAAAATATAGACTTTTATTTCCCAATATGTGCAAAATGCTCAAGCCTACACCTAGCCCTGGTTAATTCGCTTATAATTGTTTTGTCATATTTTACAATGTTTGTATCTTTTTCTTATTTTACCCAGATGAAGCCCTGCAAAGTGGGGCGAAACGTTAGTTACCTATAAATATATTTTTTCTGTTTTGTACTTAAACTGACCGCCACCAGAACTATCTTTCTACATTCCAGGAACAATTAATGTTCTTATTCAAAACTGTGTTGTTGTTTTATATTCGAAAATGTGGGTTTAAAGTACAAAGTTTTTTTTCTTTAATCATTCTGATTAATATTTAATAATTTATAATATTTAAGTTGTGTAATTTGTTTAATATTATACCTTTAAGATATTTTCTACTGTTAATATTTAACGGAAAACTTAAAATATTCTTTTCTCTTTTCAGTAAATTATTGGCAAACTTTGGAACGTTCATTGCAAAATAACAAAAAAAACTGAATAACTGATAAAATAATGTGAGATAGTAAACAAATTATCTCGGGGATTTCTGTATTGCTTCTAATTAGGAATTATATAGCTGTGTCAAGATCGATTTGATTGGTTGTGATGAGTTCACATGTGTCGGTTTTAAACCTAAAAAATATTACAGACAATGAATTGACCTTCACGTCTTGTATGTTTTCTA
>NW_027114251.1:118055-118553 GCF_000696795.3 Halyomorpha halys | reverse complement strand
TAATCTCCTTTAATTTTATTTTTTTTGTAATAAAAATAATATAATCCCACTGCAATGGCTGAAACCACTAGTACGTCCGCCATGCATGCCTCTCTAAAAAATACTGACATGTGGATGGTCCGAGCAACATTAGCCTCCGATTGGTGGCTAGTGGCCAACATGTCAATCCCCAAAAGAAAAAAAATGGCAGTCATTTCACCCCAATTTTTTTTATTACTTTAATCAAAACTACGTATAAACACTAGTTCAAATTTATGAGTCTGCAAAGTATAGTTAAGGGGAATAAAAAATGGCGACTACTTCAAAACCTTAAAAAAACATTAATTTTTCATTCGGAGCTCTATATCTTAAAAACAACCAAGAACACTAGGAAATCTAAAAGAACATTATTTAAAGAAGAGTAAATTTGCTGAAATATTAGCCCTAATAGAGCTATTTACGTCCAATAGCTCCTGAGATATAGCTTTTTAAAAAGCAATATTTTATATAAAATGCATT
>NW_027114251.1:112766-116839 GCF_000696795.3 Halyomorpha halys | reverse complement strand
ACATCAACTTATTTGTGTTTTATTTTGACCGCACCCCAACCATCTTCTCCTCGTATAAGTCATCTACGGTGAACTATCTCTCACAACTAACTAGCTTTACTTTGAGTGCTGACAGACGTCTGTCCGTCTTATGGTTCCTAAGATATATTTTTTCATAAATCAAAATGTCTGTACTAACAACTAGAAATCAACATTTTCTGAATTTATTTTGTGGAATATTATGAAAACTACTCCTACGAAGATAAATATTATAAACTACTTTATAGTACATGGAACTATTTTTAATATAAGTGCTAATAGACATTTGTACGTATGATTGATATTGAGATATAGGTTTGTCAAAATAAATTCACTAACTTTTCAGTGCTATATGCAAGATATAGCTAAAAGCTATATCTCGGGAACTATTGGATATAAATGGCTATATTTTATAGAATTTACTCTTCGTTAAATGATGTTCTATTAGGTTTTGTAGTGTAGTTGATAATTTAAAAGTTATGGGAAAAAAGTTTTCAACGTTATGAAACAACCGCCATTTTGTATACTCCCTACCTATACTTGGTAGACTCATCAATTTTTATTAGTAATTATACATAGTTTTCATTAAGTAATAAAAATTGGGTTGGTTAAGGCCGAAAATCGTACTGTACAAGAGCCCAGTGGAAAAATAGTCAGCTATTTTTTTATTTTAGCTAAAATTATGAAAACTACCACTCCTAAGAAGATAAATGTCATAAACCACTTTGTAGACTATTAAACTAGCTTTAATTTGAGTGATGCACCCGTTCGTTGTTGTTTTAATGTTTTTTAAGATATATATTTCTCACAATAAATTCACTAACTTCTGATTTTATAGTGAATTTTTTTATGAAATGTTGGAATTTAAAAAGCTATATCTCGCGAACTATCGAACGTAATTATTTCTGTTATGGCTAATTAACTCTGCTTTAAATTATGTGTTACTTTTTTAGTGTTGTTTAGTAGTTTTAAAAATATGGAGCTTTGAATGAAAAAAAATATTTTTTTAACGATTTCAAAACAGCCGCCATTTTTTATCCTCTTTACTATACTTGGAGGACTCACCAATTTCGACTAGTAATTATACATAGTTTTCGTTAAGTTATAAAAAATTTGGATAAAATAATTGACATTTTTCCACCTGGCTCTTGTATTATGAAATTTGAAGGATTGAAGAGACACTAGCTACTCCAGAAGATGTTCTCAGCTCATCCATTTATCAGATGACAGGCGAATTGTAGAGTGTTAAGTGGTTAAATGTTGTAATGATTAAAATGTCTCAAGTTCTATTTCTGACTCGTTTACGTCTATAAAATTTCGGCCAAAAGGTATCTTGAAACGCAAATAACTGTTGGAACTCCAGAAATTACTACTTATAATAAAAAAGAAGTAAAAAGAAGGAACTAGAAACTACTAATTAGCCACCAATGTTTCAACTTTGCTGACGGCTGTTTCAATATGTTATAAAAAATTAATTTTTCTTTCGGAGTTCTATATCTTTAAAATTATCAACTACACTAATAAGAACATCATTCAAGAAAGAAGAAGAGTAAATTATCTAAAATATGAGCTGTATCTAAAATACAGCCAATTACGTTCAATAGTTCTCAAGAGATAGCTTTTAAAAAGGAACATTTCATAAAAAAATCGAAATTTAGTGAATTTATCATTTTATCAGTGAATTTATATCATCAAACTTGTAAGAACGCTAAAAAAAACCTTAGAGAACGCCATTTAAAGGAGAGTAAATTTGAGCCCTAATAGAGCTATTTACGTTCAATAGTTCCTAAACACTTCATAAAATCAGAAATTGGTGAATTTATTTTGAGAAATCTATACCTCAGGAACCATTCAACATACAGATATATATCTATATTAGCACTCAAATTAAAGCTAGGTTAATGTGCTGTAAAGTAGTTTATTACACGGATCTTCGGAGTTTTCATGATATTCGAATATGAATATGAATTTTACTCATGAAATTTTGTCCAAATCAATTTATTTTAGCAAATATCTTGAAAACTACTACTCCTACGAAAATAAACATTATAAACTACTTTATCGTCCATTAAATTAGCTTTAATTTGACTTTAATAGACATGTGTACGTCGAATAGTTTTTTATTTATTGATAAATCGATTTGATTTTGGTTTATCTTTGCATGGGTTTTAGTTTTCATTATTTTAGCTAAATCAATTGATTTGGACAAAATTTCATGTATAAAATTTGTATTCATATTAGAATATCTTGAAAACTACTACCTCTTCGAATATGTGTTTAATAAACTACATTATAGTGACTTAAATATCCTTTATTTTGAGTGGTAATAGTTTTGAAGCTTCGAATGAAAAAAATATATTTTTTTTTAACGTTTTGAAACAAGCACCTTTTTTTATTCTCCTTACTATACTTAGAGGACTCATAAGTTTTGACCTGTAACTATACATAGTTTTCGTTACGTTATCAAAAATTAGGGTGAAATAACTAACATTTTTCCACCTGGCTCTTGTATTATGAGATTTGAAGGATTGAAGAGACACTAGCTATTCCAGAAGATGTCCTCAGCTCATCCATTTCTCAGATCACTGGCGAATTGTGGTTAAATGCCTCTAGCTCTATTTTTGAGTCGCTTTCATCTATAAAATTTATATTCATATTCGAATATCTTGAAAACTACTACCTCTTCGAATATGTGTTTAATAAACTACATTATAGTGACTTAAATATCACTTAAAGGTGATAGACATCTGTACGTTATATGGTCTTTGCGATTGAATCTCAAAATAAATTCAGTAATTATGGGTTTTTCAGTAAATCTTTTTTGAAATGTTCCTTTTTAAAATGCTATATTTTGAGAACTATTGAACTTGAACTTTTGACTAGTAATTATACATAGTTTTCATTAAAATAATCAAACATTAGGATGAAATAACTGCCTTTCTTCTCTTGGGCACTTGTACCCAAGACTATCACGAAGCTAGTAGTGTTGTCAAAAAGTGGCCTAAGTCTAGGCTACTATTTATTCAATACACTTGATTTTTATTTTAATATAAAATATATTTATTCATAGGTACTACAATCTGCACCTACTATACAACTTTGGGCAATAAATAATAGTCATAAATAATCAAGTTCATACCAAAAATAAATAAAAATAGTAAAATGTCTGTGGGTTTATAAAATGAATGATAAACATAACAATAAAATAAAAGCATTAATAAATAGACTGTAAGAACTACTATATTATGTAAAATATTTACATACTCGACCTGAGGATCCCCAAGCCTCTCAATACTGTAATATGCAGAAGTAATATATATATAAAGTTACGGTCCGAGTCAGCTGACTGCAGAGATCAGCTGATCGAATGTATATAAGAGATGTAACGAACACAATAAAGCTAGTATATAACCTTAAAATACCAAAGGTAGTAAAAGGTAATACACAAAACGATTTATTTCCTTTCTTTACACAATAAAGCACTCACTGATTCATGCTTCTTTCTTTTTTAGAGGGATCGGGAAAAAATGAAAAGCTAGTATTTTACAGCAGTTCAAGCGTGTCACATCTTATTTCTTCTACCCTTTTTTGACATTTGGCTTTCGCCTTCGATACTTAAGTTATATATATAACTGTTATAGTTATATATATAAAATTGTATATATATACAACAAAGTCAGGCGGATGAATGAACGGTGGACTGGTAACCCGAAATGAAAAACGTAACAATGAACCTTCTCTATAACAAACTTATTCTAGAGAGACTTTTTCATATTTACCCGAAACTAGTGGTTAACATTATTCTCAGAACATTCGTCACTTGTGTTTACTTGTTTTTTGTTTTTTTTTAGATTGAATTCAGTCTTTAATATTATTATTCAATACATTGCGCTAACTAAAATTTTTCAATTCCAAACTGTAAATTAAATGCAGACAAATAAAATAAAATGAATAAATATTACCAAGTTAAGGTAGGATGACACCTGATAATGATCTTAATTCCTACCCACATAAGTAAACATGGCCTGAAACTATAAATGTAGGATTAATACTCA
>NW_027114251.1:107110-112716 GCF_000696795.3 Halyomorpha halys | reverse complement strand
TTTTGAGTCGCTTTCATCTATAAAATTTATATTCATATTCGAATATCTTGAAAACTACTACCTCTTCGAATATGTGTTTAATAAACTACATTATAATGACTTAAATATCACTTAAAGGTGATAGACATCTGTACGTTATATGGTCTTTGCGATTGAATCTCAAAATAAATTCACTAATTATGGGTTATTCACTGAATCTTTTTTGAAATGTTCCTTTTTAAAATGCTATATTTTGAGAACTATTGAACTTGAACTTTTGACTATTAATTATACATAGTTTTCATTAAAATAATCAAACATTAGGGTGAAATAACTGCCTTTTTTCTTCTCTTCTCTTTTCTGTGTATTTCTAAAGAGAATGATAAACATAACAATAAAATAAAAGCATTAATAAATAGACTGTAAGAACTAATATATTAAGTAAAATATTTACATACTCGACCTGAGGATCCCCAAGCCTCTCTATATTGTAATATACAGAAGTAATATAATATATATATATAAAGTTACGGTCCGAGTCAGCTGACTGCGGAGATCAGCTGATGGAATGTACATAAGAGATGTAACGAACACAATATACCTAGTATATAATCTTAAAATACCAAAGGTAGTAAAAGGTAATTCACATAACGATTTATTTCCTTTCTTTACACAATAAAGCACTCACTAATTCATGCTTCTTTCTTTTTTTAGAGGGATCGGAAAAAAAAGAAAAGCTAGTATTTTACAGCAGTTCAAGCGTGTCACATCTTATTTCTTCTACCCTTTTTTGACATTTGGCTTTCGCCTTCGATACTTCGATATATATATAACTGTTATAGTTATATATATAAAATTGTATATATATAGAACAAAGTCAGGGGGATGAATGAACGGTGGACTGGTAACCCGAAATGAAAAACGTAACAATGAACCTTCTCTATAACAAACTTATTCTAGAGAGACTTTTTCATATTTACCCGAAACTAGTGGTTAACATTATTCTCAGAACATTCGTCACTTGTGTTTACTTGTTTTTTGTTTTTTTTTAGATTGAATTCAGTCTTTAATATTATTATTCAATACATTGCGCTAACTAAAATTTTTCAATTCCAAACTGTAAATTAAATGCAGACAAATAAAATAAAATGAATAAATATTACCAAGTTAAGGTAGGATGACACCTGATAATGATCTTAATTCCTACCCACATAAGTAAACATGGCCTGAAACTATAAATGTAGGATTAATACTAGGAATAAAGCAGTATATACTGAGACTTTGAGTGTGTTATTTCTCTCCCAGTTTTCCTTTTTTTTTTTTTTGCTATTTTCACTAGACCCATCATAACTACCATACACACAACTACTGTTTATAATATGAAAAATTTAATTCAAGCATTAAATTGTTAGTACACGAAATAAAAATTTAGCCTTAACAGAGTAAAACGTGCAATTTTGTACTGAAAAACTCAAAACGTGCAAAATTATGGGAAAAAAAATCCAAAATTAACAGTTTTGTGGAATGTAAAATCAGTTTTATTTTAATGTTTTTCCATGATTGGAATTTCAGCTGAAGATTGACTCAATTTGAAGCAAGGGAACAAAAGATACAACTGCACGTAAATTCTGTCTCGACCCTATTTATAAAAATTAAAGTTAATTTTATTCTAAACACGATTAATAATTATTCATAACTGCTAAAGAACAAGTGAACTTTTAAAATGAGAATAAATTCGTTTTTTTTTTTAGTTTTTCCAAAGCCTAATAATTAATATTTAAAATATCAAGTACCAAATAACGATGCATATATAAAATACACATATACACTACAAAAAAGGCAATCCTTCTCCGCCGGACCCGCCTCGCTAAGATCCCCGGGAGCGACGCCCCTGTATCACTATTGAAATATTAGCTTAAAACGAGAAGAGCAGACTTTAAGATAATTAAATTGAGCAATATTTAAAAAGTGCCTGAAATTGAAAAATGGCGTGATACCCTCCACTTCCGCCCTCCATGGTAGCCTTACTTATCTGACTTACATAAGTCCAACATTATAGTTTAAATAAAATAAATTGTATCCATTTAAGTCTCAAACACTCTTTATTAATATTTTAAATGTCTAACGTTTCGGCCAACCCGGCCATCCTCATTGACAATATTTAATTAATAACAGAATTTATTATACACTCATTATTAACAATTTAAAACAACATTGTTACTAATAAATTGGCATACCTTAGCTAAAATTTACACCTCATTTAAAATTTTTTATAGGTTATTCTGTCCAGGTCTAATAATTTTAGTAAAATTAAACATTATAAAATTATTATTTAATCTCATATATGTTTTTATATATTTAAAAAAATAGTATTTATTATTCCTTACAATCAGGTCAGCCATATAATCAATTTATTACGAGCTGTTTTTTCGTTTAAATTCTTATTTCTTTTTTTCCAATCAATAATATTTTTTTCCTATAAATATCCTATCAAAGTTAATAATAAATAGTAACATAAAATTTAACATTCTTCGCAAATTAATTTTGCTTAAATATTCTCTATAGCGCTGGTTCAAATTTATTGTGTCTGTTTTTTTTTTTGTTTTTTTTTTAATAATTTATTTATTGATATTTACAACTGTATACACATATATACAACAAGTAAATTTGCTGTAGGTGACATAGTAACATGATAAAAACATGTGGAGAATCTACCCACTGATAGAACTCCAGTAACATTTCTAGAGAAGAAGATCTCGAGGCCATCTTCTTTTCAGACGCCTAGGAGGATTATTAGGTAATGAAGGAGAAGCCAGGTTAGAAACAAGTGGATTTGTGTGGTTGAGAAGTTTATTATGGAAGGAACGGTATCTGGTTCTGGCCAAATCGGCAACATATGGAATATTGAGGTCCTGATGGATGACTTGATTTGTGACAAAGTAAGGAGCATTAAGGATTTTACGACGGATTTTGGACTGTAAGGATTGGATTCTGGGTGAATTTGATGGTTTAGGTGTCTGTTTTAAAATTCGTTGTACGATCAATTTGGGTGATAAAATGTATCCAGACAGTAATGATACAAGAAATAAGAAGGATCCTAATAAGACAGATCTAATGCAGTATGCAGCTAAAAACCAACATATATTTGATTTTGACAATATAATAATTTTACATTAAGAAAAGAAAAATATTTGAGCCTATTTGTATATCATAAAATATTAATTATACAGTGAATAACAGACCCCAGAAATTTGACCCAAAACTATACAAAAATTGTAAGCAAAATTAATCAGTGAATAATATGGTTAATTTTTATCTTACTATTTACAATTAACTTTAATGTGGATTTTAATAATAAAAGAAATACAGTTTGTAATAAATTAGATATATGGCTGACCTGATTGTAAGGAAGGTTAAAAATATTGTATAATAAGAGAGTGATAACAGTGTTAACTTAATCTGCAGTTGGAAGATTTAAAATTCTATAGAAAAGAGTAACAATATGTAATTAAACATAGGATTTAGAAAGGCAAGCTAATTGATAAATAAATATGATTCCTTATTTGTTAATTTTTTTCTCTCTTTAGTCGGCTTAAGACTCCCATTGGAGTCATATACAGCTACTCTACGGAGATTATCTACAGGTGACCATCTTATTCTAATCATGGTGGAGAGTCAAGTTTTTCATTTCGTGGGACCGCCACGCAATGAAAAAAGTTAACGCTCAAGAACGGATTCGAACCGGCACAGACCGCAGATCTCAGATTGATAGACCTGCGCCTAACAACCTGAGCTACAGACGGCCCATTCCTTATTGTTTTATAGGTAAATTTGACTAAAAATTAGTGGACCTTGGCAGAATAGCCTAAAAATAAATTTAATTTTTGGCAGTGCGGTGCAAATTTGTAGTTAAGGTATGCTAATTTATTAGTAATATTGTTGATTTAAGTTGTAAATAATAGATTGCCCTTGAAGATGGCCGGGTTGGCTGGAACGTTGTACATTTAAAATATTGATAAAGAGTATTTGAGATTAATATGGATTTATTTAATTTAAACAATAAAATCAGTCTCAAAAAATTGATAAGATTATATATAATTTATACTCTTTGGTTTTATAATTTTTTATTTATCAATAGTGACAACTATTTATTACATTTAATCATAAGTTTTTATCATTCATTCATAAAGTTGAACTTTATGTTTTCAAGTGTAAAAAAGCACTTAAACATTCTCAGTACTGTAATATTGCTTACACAACAGATACCCGGAGTGCTTCACCTTAATCGCCGAACTTCCCAGCCCTAATGTTCCAGTAATAGCTTTAACAAGTTGGAAACCTAACACACATCTCTGATTGATACAGGGAATTCCTAATACATAGAAATTAATGCATTACTGATACTAGCTTATTTTGTCAATTATTGTATATTTAGTAATCAGTAATATTCAAGATAAGGTGTTCATATTTGACCGTCGATTCTGGAGAAGATACTCGGGGTAGAGTCTACTTCAGGGCTAAAAAAAAAAAAACATTCAGAGGAACATAAAAATTAAGATGTATCACTCTAATTCGAAAAAAAAAACTGCTTCCACCTTAGCACGAAGCAGAATGTGTCACTATTCAAGGAAATGTCTTGAAAATAATAAAAAACTAAATTTATATGTTGGTGTTTAAGAAAAATTGAATACAGTTTAACACCGGCACATCTGTTCTCCGATGGAAAATTATAGAACATGAAGATGTACCATAAACTCTCTATTCCTTGGAACACGTTATCCAAAAAATTTTTAAAAAAACAATTATATATATACATTGGTGCTATAGGCGTATTCAGAGGGGGGCACGAGGGGTCAGCTGCCCCCATCCCTTATAACTAACAAATCACTGCGACAATTATATATAATGTTCTTAAAATTTTGGTTTCATTCTCCTTTTCCGTGCTGAAATGTCACAACCTGATTGACTTTGGTTTGCCCCCCCCACCTCTAATTTTGATCCTGGGTACCTCCTAGATTAGTACAGGTTGATGATAAGCTGGTAAGTTCGAAACGTTCTATTATAAATATGTAAAGAAATGAGAAAGGTGTGGATTTTTTCCTTGAAATAAATTAAAATGTATATGCAATTTTTCGTAAAATATTTTTGGGGAACAATCGAATAAATAATTCTAAAATTTATTTTATCTTGTAATATAATTAACAAATATATAAAACGCCTTAAGTTTATTCGTTGTTGTTCAGCTTAATCAATCCGATGGTTGTGTCACCCACTTTGGAGGGATGCGTCACCCACTTTGGACGAAATGCGTGCAACTCCTCCACGGCATGCGCCGCTTCGGGTCTTCATTCTGGGCTTAGTCTCGCTAGCGGTAGGACACTGCTCTCAACAGGCCAAGGTAAACTCTACGTACACACAACTCAAATCGACAACAACTGTATTATATTTATCAACTATTTAATTTTATTTATATAATAAAATAAATAAATATAGAACAATCCGATTGAATTTTATAAAATATTTTTGAAATTTAAACATATTTCAGATCATTTTATTCTCCATTAGTCATATACATATATTTTAATACCTTATCATTTTTTTATTTAAGTGTTGAAAATAAAATTAGA
>NW_027114251.1:102153-105930 GCF_000696795.3 Halyomorpha halys | reverse complement strand
AACAATCCGATTGAATTTTATAAAATATTTTTGAAATTTAAACATATTTCAGATCATTTTATTCTCAATTAGTTATATACATATATTTTAATACCATTACCTTTTAGGAATCATGTTTTTATTTAAATGTTGAAAATAAAATTAGAATTAAATTCTAAAAAAAAAATACTATAAATAGAAAATAGAAAAAATCTGTATTTCATTTAAAACAATTACAGTGCCTTGGTTATAAAATGCAGGCTATAATTTAATTCATATAGCAATAATTTTAAAATAAAAGTACTCTAACTAAAAATAAAATTAATTAATTAAAAATATTAGTGTACTACTATTTTAGGAGAAGAAACATATTCCATTGATATAGTACTTAAAATTTATTTACTACGTTTTGGCATTATTCAAGCCATCTTCAGCTTCTTTTCTATAACAGTTTTATAAAAATATTAAACCATTATACACTGCACTTTATATATATATATATATCACACGCCGAAAAAGAAATAAGAGGAAATAGAAAAAAATACATTAATAAATCTTCGTATGGTAAGTAGAGATAAAACTTGTAGGAGGTTTAACCTAATATTTTCCCTATTTCGACTTTTAAGTTTTTATCACTAGCGTGTTGTTCATCTCAGTTAAAACAAAATGTGATCTAAAACCTCATAATAATTTTCTATATTAAGAAAAATATTACAATATAATAATTAATAAGGATATGTTGGGTGTTCATAATGAAATCATAACAAATTTATAGACGGTTTTTTTTATTTTATTTATTTTAAGGCATTAACCACTTCGGAATCATTATGGCCTTATTTTCCGAAATTTTTATTAGATTTTATTTCCTTAATATCCGAGATTTTTAATAGGCTTTAATTTCCGAATTTTGTCTTCATTGCCTAATTTAAATGTATAACCAATGAAAAACGGGAACTTGTGGTAAAATTTTATGGTAAAGTTTTGAGTGATTCAGAAATTCGAAAAGTTTATCTACAGTTTGTTTGTTATTCTGCAAAATTGAATGGAGATCTGCAGGTAATTCATAAAATGATTTGATAAAGTCGTCAGGAATTACCGTTTGATGTTATGAGGACAGATTTTTAAATCTAATGGTTATACACACATCTGTTTTGTTATATATCAATAATTTATTTAATGTATATTTTGTGACACCAAATTTACATTATATAAAATTAGGAATTTCGACGAAGTCATTGCTTCATAGTTTTTATTACATTAGAGTTAATTCAAATCAGTTTATAAATGTACAGTAAAAAAAAACTTACTTGTTATGCCTTGTTATATGCCCCACTAAAAAAAAAAGTTTATTTAGTTGACCATAGATTTGATAGAAGATAGCCGGGGGTGCGGTCAGTATTGAAGGCCTGAAATTTAGGCCGAAACTTCTGCACAAATAAATAAGTATTATTTATGTGTATTACTGACCACACCCACGAACATCGTACTGTACTAGAGCCCAGTGGAAAAATAGTCAGCTATTTTATTTTAGCTAAAATCATGAAAACTACTCCTCCTAAGAAGATAAATGTCATTAACCACTTTATAGACTATTAAACTAGCTTTAATTTGAGTGATGATAGACACATGTTCGTTGAATGTTTTTTAAGATATGTATTTCTTACAATGAATTCTCTAACTACTGATTTCTCAATGTATTCTTCATGAAATGTTGCAATTTAAAAAGCTATATCTCGCGAACTATTGTACGTAATTATTTCTGTTAGGGCTAATTTACTCTAATTTAAATTATGTGTTACTTATTCTAGTGTTGTTAGTAGTTTTAAAGATATGGAGCTTCAAATGAAAAAAAAATTTTTTTAACGTTTTGAAACAGGCACCATTTTGTATTCCCCTACCTATACTTGGCAGACTCATCAATTTTTACTAGTAATTTATTTTGAGAAATCTATACTACAAAAACCATTCGACGTACAAATGTCTATGAGCACTCAAATTAAAGCTAGTTATATGTGCTACAAAGTAGTTTACACGTAACATCATAATTTTCATGATATTCGAATATGAAGATGAATTTTTCTTATGAAATTTTATCCAAATCAATTTATTTTAGCAAATATCATGAAAACTACTACACCTACGAAAATAAACATTATGAACTACTTTATAGTCCATTAAATTAGCTTTAATTTGACGTTAATAGACATGTGTACTAATAATGTGTAATAGTTTTAAAGATTCGCTTCAAATGAAAAAAAAATATTTTTTTTAACGTTTTGAAACAAGCACCATTTTTTACCCTCTTTACTATACTTGGAAGACTCATAAATTTTGACCTGTAATTATACATAGTTTTCGTTACGTTATCAAAAATTAGGGTGAAATAACTAACATTTTTCCACCTGGCTCTTGTACTATGAGATTTGAAGGATTGATGAGACACTAGCTACTAAGAAGATGTCCTCAGCTCATCCATTTCTCATATGACCGGCGAATTGTGGTTAAATGTCGCAAGCTCTATTTATAAGTCGCTTTCGTCTTTAAAATTTCGGCCAAAAGCCTTTTGATACCTTTTAGTTGAAACGCAAATAACTTTCGGAACTCCAAAAAATACTGTTTATATGTGGTCAAAAGATTTTGCACAAAAACTATTAATTAGCCACCAACGTCTCAACCCACTTTGAAGTGCTTCATCAAGGTTTTCCTTTGGGGGTTTCTTTCTCTGCAATAGTCCATCTATTAGGACAAGAGCCAGAGTGAAGAAATAAACGTCATAATCTCCATTATAGCACAATACAATATATTTAATTTGAGTGCTTATTACTATTATACACCTGGGCCCTATTTCATAATAAAGTACAAACTAATACTATTAGTCTTGTCGATTTAACTTAATATAATTACACTGACTTGTACAATAGTAACTTGTACTTTAGTACTTTTTAACAAAGTAACAGTAGTAAAATTCACTAACTACTTATTTTTCAGTGCATTTAATATGAAATATTTGGTTTTAAAAAACTCTATCTGTGAAACTGTTAAACAAAGGTAATCAGCTCTACTAGGGCATATAATTTAGTAAATATACTTCAAATGGTGTTCTATAAGGTTTTCTAGAGTTGTGGAAAGTTTTAAAGATATAGAGCTGAATGAAAAATTATTTTTTTTTAACGTTATGAAATTGCCATAATTTTGTATTAATCCTAACTATACTTGGCATGCTCATCAATTTTGACTAGTAATTATACGTAGTTTTCATTAAAGTAATAAAATTTGGGTAAAATAACTGATTTTTTTTCTCCCCTTGGGATCTTGTACTTTTATGTATATATTTTTATTAATAAAAAAAGAAATATGAGTTTTATATAAAATATAAAACTTAAAATTTCTTTATTTATAAGTGTACATCTCTGCCATTTATAAGAACCCTGATGAAAACCTGCAACATGGGTCGAAATGTTGGCCATTAATAAATATTTTATATAATTTATTTTTTCTTTTATAAAAATATACATTTTTTTAAAATTAATTCTTTATTTTGGTAGGGCATGTAGCAATAGGACTAGTTGAGAATTAACGATGTTTTAATCTATAAAACTCCTCTTTAACAAATTGGTTCCAGTTTTATTTAGATGATTCGAAGTATTTATCTACGAAAATATAATTTTTTTTTATTAATATCTTTATTGAAATTTACAACTGTATATTACATTTTACATTTAGTAAATATGATCTTAGTTAAAATGGATTGTTACAGGCGTGTAGAGCAACTACTCGTTGGTAGCACTCTAATGACAT
>NW_027114251.1:99626-101873 GCF_000696795.3 Halyomorpha halys | reverse complement strand
AAACTGGTTAAAATATAAATTAAGATCTTTTATGTTACATTGGTTTTTCGTAATTATTTATCAAACTTTAGAACTTTTTGAAATTCTTACCTATACCATTTTTAGATCCCTTAATCAAGTTAAAATATATATATATATTTGGCAGAAGAACCATATCGGTTTTAACACGTCCAAAGTTCACGAAAAACACACAACAGATTTCGGCCGCATGTTTCAATTCAACAGTATAACATATAAAAAAAATTATTATTTCGAGATATACATGTTTTCTTATCGATACAGGTAAGATCTATACAGTAATAAATATGTTATAAAATATAATTGAAAAAAATATTTCGAGATACAGTTTTGAACTGTATAGGTCTTAAATTGATTGCTAAGATTACATGCATATCTTAAAATAACCATACGCATAGATGTACACTTAAACTGGGACAGTGATATACTCAGTTCGGCCATAAATTTGTCTACTATATTATTTATTTTAAAAATTATACTTAAAATCCAATGGAACTTGGAAATATAAATTAAGATTAATTAATTCCTTAAATTAGATTAGTAAGAGACGAACTAAGTATGATTGATCATTGTTATGAAGTTTTCAAATTCAGGGGTTGACAGATCTGGACATTATTCTGACTTGTGAATAACTTTTCATTATCGATATTAAATGTAAAAATTATTCTATTATTATTTTCAAACTCTGCAGAGGAATTACTTACCTAAAAGTTTGATAGTGAAGAAGAAATTACAAGTAAGAAATTAATAGAAAAAATAAATATAATTTTATGACTTGTTGAAGGATGGTTTTATTATTTAAATAAAATATATTCTATCTAATTAAGTCTAAAAAATCTTCTTTTTTTTATCACGCATAGGACCACGTGAATATTAATGGTTTGGCTTCGTCGGGAGTCTTGATTTTCTTTCTTCCCATCCCAGTTTCATGATTTTTTTCCTCTTCCAATATTGGTGAGATTTTTCAATGTTCTCCTATAAGTATCTCTATCTAGACAGTCGGTATCTGAAATTCTAAGTCTCCTTAATTCCTTGCTCATATGCCTCGTGCATCCTCCCATATTTGTTAAACATTTTTTATAAAGATCTTCTTATTCAATCTTTCCTCCTTCATCCTCTTCATGTTCCCATAGATCATCAGCCTTCTGATTCTCATCTCGGTTTCCAGGTCTGTGGTGTTCCTTTAGATCTCTTCGTTTGATCTTAGCCTGTAACCTTCTTGTGTTTTCCTGGGCCCATAAATTTTTCTCTATTTTTAGCAGCTTTTCCAAGTTGGGTAAGCATGTGGTCTCCACCCTGTATAAAATCACAGGCTTTATCACCACGTTGTAATGCCTTAACTTTGCATTGGAGGAGAAGTTCTTCTTATTGTACATTTTAGCTGTTTGAAAGCTTAAATTTTCTAATTTGGTGGTTTTCTCACAGATGCTCTCTTTCTCAGAACCGTTATGACAAATTATTTCTCCCAAGTACTTAAATCTTTAAATTTCCAACATTTCGGTCAACTTCGCCATCTCCAAGAACAATCTTAACTATAATTTCACACATCATATCCAACTATTAAAAATTTGTGCAGACTATTCTGTCTTGATCTGTTAGGATACTTAACCCTGAAACACCCTGTACATATTTTCGCCATTTTTGTACTGTTTTGGCCTTTTTACATTCAAACTTTTTTCCTAGTTCTTCACATAGTCATTGAATTAAAATTCTTTGAAATAATAAATACAACTCAATGGAAATATTAGTTGACATGTTTTTTTGGGACTTTCCATCTACTTAATAATAATTAATATCATACATATAATTCACAAATTAAGAAACATACATTTTTTCTATAAGTTATATAAACTTCAAAAATAAAATAAAAATGATTTTTTGTCCATATTTTTGGTAAAAGTATTTTTTATATAATATTTTACGAACTAATTAATTTTTTTTTAATTTGAGCTGCTGGGGGTGACGGCAGCAGCGTGGTAACGCGCCCGTCCGCCAACTCAAAGGTTGCGAGCTCGAATCCTCGGCCCTATCCGGGATTTTTTCAAGTATATAATTAAACAATACTCATTCACAGCCTTCCCCCGGGCATTTGTGAGGCCCGTTAGTCAATGGGTAGCACTCAAAAATAGGCGTGGGAATCCCGTGCTTGCTTACTTAAAATTTATTAAAATTAAATAGTTTTATGACTATTTGAGTTTCTTTTCTTTGACCACACCCTCCTCCTCCTCT
>NW_027114251.1:96796-99576 GCF_000696795.3 Halyomorpha halys | reverse complement strand
ATCCAACTATTAAAAATTTGTGCAGACTATTCTGTCTTGATCTGTTAGGATACTTAACCCTGAAACACCCTGTACATATTTTCGCCATTTTTGTACTGTTTTGGCCTTTTTACATTCAAACTTTTTTCCTAGTTCTTCACATAGTCATTGAATTAAAATTCTTTGAAATAATAAATACAACTCAATGGAAATATTAGTTGACATGTTTTTTTGGGACTTTCCATCTACTTAATAATAATTAATATCATACATATAATTCACAAATTAAGAAACATACATTTTTTCTATAAGTTATATAAACTTCAAAAATAAAATAAAAATGATTTTTTGTCCATATTTTTGGTAAAAGTATTTTTTATATAATATTTTACGAACTAATTAATTTTTTTTTAATTTGAGCTGCTGGGGGTGACGGCAGCAGCGTGGTAACGCGCCCGTCCGCCAACTCAAAGGTTGCGAGCTCGAATCCTCGGCCCTATCCGGGATTTTTTCAAGTATATAATTAAACAATACTCATTCACAGCCTTCCCCCGGGCATTTGTGAGGCCCATTAGTCAATGGGTAGCACTCAAAAATAGGCGTGGGAATCCCGTGCTTGCTTACTTAAAATTTATTAAAATTAAATAGTTTTATGACTATTTGAGTTTCTTTTCTTTGACCACACCCTCCTCCTCCTCTTTCTATTATTATTTAAAGTAATATATTGTTTTGTTGCTATTTTGGGCAAAATTGATTTTTTTTTAAATATATTTTTCAATCTGATTCAGAAATAAATTTTATTTTTTTAATTTAACTGCTAAATAAACTGCAGAATTTATAAACTGTCCTTCATCACACTAGCAAAAATAGTTAAATAAAATGTCCAACAGAGTGCACTGAAATAGCGAATAGTTATTAGTCTCTTTGTGAAGTGTGGATAAGAATAATATAAGATGGATAAATGAAAAAATAAAATTTATATAAACTAATGTGTTGTTTCATTGGTGTTTTGATCAGAAGTTTTTTTTTTTTGTATTATATTTTTCATTAATGAGTGAGGAAAAGAAAATAATAAAACTAAATATAACTACATTAACAAACCCTAGCAAGAAAAAAACAAGGACTCGAAATAACTACTGACAAAACAAAATATATGGTTTTGCAGTAGAAACGGGAGTAATTTCCGTGATATATCCTTCCCACTATTGTTTTTGGATGCAAAACGAGACTTCATATATTAAGGGGAGAGAATTTTTTGAAAGTAAAGTGTTACGTAAATTATTCTGGCCGAAAAAGGATGAGTTAACTCGAGAATTCAGAAGGCTAAAACAGAACACACGGTTAAAAAAGAAATTGTTTATTATTATTGATATTTCAGGGCACCCTGTTGAGCATTTTATTTAAATATTTTCGTCATTTGTTCAGTTAATTCAGCAGCTCCTTAATACGAATAAATAAAAAGTTATTAAAATTTGTTTCCAAATAAGTTTGAAAAATATAATATAAAAATAAACTTAGCCCAAAAAAGGAACAAAACAACGTATTAATTGATATAACTTTTAGGCGTAATGTTTTTCTCTAAATGTATGTGTTTTATATCAAATATAATTAAAATATTGTAACTGAAATATATAGAATATGCAAAGTGTATTTCAGAGTTTCTGAGGATAGCGTATTAGCTGAAACATAGAACATTATTTTTATTGATGAAATAATTTTGCCTTTGAATTTAAACATCCAATAGTTATTCCATTCTCTCTCCTAAAAATCCTACTTATTGGCCTACACTCCTTAAAAAACGTCCCGATATCCTTGATATATTTGTTACTTCCCAAATACCGACCTCACAATCCACATTTCAATCTTTCGATGACCTCTCTTCAGATCATAGCCCGGTTCTACTTCACATCCATTCAAATCCTATTCCTAAACCCTCTCCCCCTTCAATGGTTACTGGACAGGTAAACTGGAAAAATTTTCGGACTGATCTAGAAAACGTTCTTAACTTAAAAATTCCACTAAAAACAAAAGAACAGATCGACTCTGCTATCGAAATACTTTCTTCGATCGATAGGAACTACTATCACTAACAATACTTCACCAATGAACATAAAAAGTTTTAGAGAAAAAAACTTACCTCGTCACATACAAGCATTATTTACAGAAAAACCCCGCGCTAGAGCGAGGTGGCACAGAACAAGACAAAACTCATTACAATACATTGACTAACAGACTAAAAGAAGAAATTAGAAAACACAGAATCCAAATTTCCAGAACTTAAATAGAAAACTTAAATACTACTGACAAATCCTTATGGAGAACTACTAAAAAGCTACTAAAATACTAATCCTTCAACTATCCACTTCTCACTGAAAATAAGACTTGGACACGATCAGATGAAAAAAAAACTCAAATGTTCGGCGAACACCTCTTCAAAACTTTTAACCCCCATCTGATATCCTTAATCCAACCCATCTTGAACATGTTGAAGCAGAGATTACAATTCCACTCCAAATGACCTTTCCTCCTAATGCCTTTCATCCCTCAGAAATTATGAACATCATCTACCAATTACCTTCTAAAAAAGCTCCTGGCCACGATCTTATCACAGCACACATTCTGAAAATGCTCCCTTGTAAATCCATTATATTCCTTACCTATATCTATAATGCTACACTTCGATCCACCAATTTCCTCGACCCTTGGAAAATGTCTATAATCAAAATGTTTCCCAAACCCTCCAAGCTACTTAAATATCCATCTTCCTACCGTCCTATTTCGCTCCTGCCCATTATGGGCAA
>NW_027114251.1:93183-95655 GCF_000696795.3 Halyomorpha halys | reverse complement strand
ATATTTACTTATTGTATTTATTACTTGTACAGTTGTAAATCACATTAAATAAATAAAAAAAAGCCTTTGAATTTAAAATCTTCACCATAAATAAATTTCATTCTATTTAAATTTAATTAGATGTTGTTAAATCTCTCTTAAAGCAAAAAAAAAAAACGTTTTTATGAAATATCATGTATCATTATTAAAGTCAGGCACGATGTGGAACGAAATAGCTTTCTAGAAGTTTTATACTGCACTGTTATATTACGAGCAGTAAATGTCAAAGTGACAGTATATTGTGTAAATAAACTTTTTTTTTAAGAACTATGATTGATTGAAGTAATACTCAAGTTCTTCTCTTTGCTTA
Organism: Halyomorpha halys; assembly: GCF_000696795.3. NCBI lineage: Eukaryota > Metazoa > Arthropoda > Insecta > Hemiptera > Pentatomidae > Halyomorpha > Halyomorpha halys. The sequence continues at coordinate 95,306 of NW_027114251.1, read as the reverse complement.
CGGTAAAGCGAGTATTCTTGAGGTTGAATTGAATTTTTAACCTATAGAATTTTGTCCTCGGTTCCAGTTTGAAATGTTTTGTATTCTGTATAAATTAGAATTGGGTGTCTTTACTATACCTGTAAATATTTATTTAACATATTTCTAGAGAAATTAAACCTTTTACATTACATAAAGGATTAGAACATTCGAATACGAAGAACGTTAATAGGGGGATTTACATATATAAATAAATAATATATAAATATATGAGAGAGAGGCAGGGCTCAGTAGTAATGCACTACTAACTCCAACGGCCCAGGTTCGAATCCGGCAGTGACAGATAATTATTTATTCTGTTTCAGTAGTCGTGAGTCAACCCTGTGGATTGGGAGTCTTTCGAGGTCCAGCCTCATAATGTAGGTACCCGTAATGGTGGAAAATATGGTGATTAACCGTGTTTCTGAACAAATCACCTCCTTGCACAATCGTTGGTATATTAACAGTACTTATATACAAAGTACTGCCTCCCTCCCCGGAACTCTTCATGTATTGTAGTGATACTGATTCATAAGATATAAATTGTTCAATTATTTCTTCTTGTTTAATATGATTTCTGTAGTAAATCTGTCACGGTTATGTTTTGAATATTTTTTACTTACTGTTATATTCAATATTATTTAACTTGTTCATAATAAATTTCATATAAAATTATTCTCTCGCAACAGTTCAGCTCTTACCTAAATTCACGACCCTAAAAGAAATGCATGACCTAATTAAAAAGCTCAAGATAAAGAAAAGTCCTGGCCATGATTTGATCCTAGTCATCGCAATCAAAATGTTACCCAGGAAAGCCGTCGTTTTCATCACGTCAATTTTTAATAGTTGCCTGCGTACTGGATATTTTCCCGATATGTGGAAGAAAGCCAAGCTCATAGTAATTCACAAGTCTGGCAAGAACGCTAGACAAAGCAGCAGTCTAGACCTATCAGTTTATTAACCGTGTTTGGAAAAATACTGGAATCAGTTATAAAAACCTTTTTATTTCTTTTTTCAGAGCATCGAAATTATTCCTGATTTTCATTACATTCATTCCAATTTTCACCAACTGGCAAGACTATCAGAATTTATATTTAACGGATTCGAAAAGAAGAGACACATCCTGGTAGCGTTCTTGGATTTCCAACAAGCGTTCAATAAGGTCTGGCATCGAGGTCTCCTATATAAACTAAAGAAAGTAGACATTACGAAATACCTATACAATATTTTGAGCTCATTCCTCAACAGTAGAACATTTTATGTCAGATTAAATAACAAAAATTCCACCCTTAGACCAATCCATGCCGGTACTTCACAAGGTTCCATCCTTTCTCCTATTCTGTTCAACTTCTACCTTCACATCATTCAGTCAGCACACACCTCCATAGCTATGTTCGCTGACGATACGCTAGAAATACTTTGTAAAGTGCACTTAGATAGATACTTTGCAGTACGTTAATGATCTAGAACAATATTTCACAAAATGGATGATTAGTCTGAACACTGAAAAATGTAATTCGTAAATTTTTCTCTTCAAAGCCTACCAGACCCACCGGAACTAATCCTTAGAGGTGAAATGGTATCCTGCCAGTGAAATATTGAGATACCTGGGAATTCACCTCGATAGCCGCCTCACCTAGAATCACCATACCAACAAACTAACTCAAACCTACGCAAGGTTATATCCTATGTTAAATAGAAATTCCAAATTAAAACCAGAAACAACTGCTCTTATATTTAAAACAATCCTCAGGCCACTGCTGATGTACGGCTGTGAAGTCTGAGGAGCGGAATCCTTCACGAAAATGAATAAATTAGAATCTTTTCAAAATAAAGTCCTTAAAATCGCAGTGGATGCTCCTTGGTTCATAAGAAATAGACAATTGCATCGCGAATTACAAATGGAATCAATAGAGGATTACATCAAGAAACGGTTCATGAAGTTCCACTCCCAGTTGTCAACAGTTAAAGGAAGAGAGACCTACAACTTGGGAAACCCAACCTTAACCCGAAGACTGAAGACTGAAACCCAGGCTGCTGCAGGGCATTCTGTTATTAATTATATTATTCACACTACTTCTATTTTACTTATTATTATTTTTATA
>NW_027114251.1:81428-88538 GCF_000696795.3 Halyomorpha halys | reverse complement strand
TATTTTTATACAGTTTAAATAACAATAGATAAGTTATAATAAAATAACTATAAAATATACTGATAAGAAATAAAGAATAGGAAATTAAATAAATACCAATGATATCATACATATCATATCGAGCCTGCTTTCATTCGTTATTAAATGTGTTTTATTCTCTTTATCCTGTTTATTCCAGTGCAGGAATTTTATCCAATTTTGTTGTTTGGACAAAAAATACAAGATTATTAGTCTTTGGATACTTGTATAGATGACAGATGGGTAAACATTATCTATAGCTGAAGCTAATAGCTAAAGTTGCCATGGATACGACCCTTATTCATGAATGAACCATTGATAAATAAATACAGTATCCATGGCAATAGTAGCCATTAGTTTCATAGTTTCCCAACTCTGATTGTTGGTGATTGAAATTAGAAACAGCGCTGAATTTTCTCTTTATCACTTCCAAGTCTACGTGGTTGGTTTTAGTGACTTTGTCTCTTTTATATTACAAATTTTCATCTTTTGTCTAATCTTTCATCTATTGTTTTTGTCGTATTTCTTGTGCGTTTTTATCCATAAAACGTGCTACATCTTAAAGTGAAAGAAAAATAAAAACATAGAAAATGTTTTTTATGTATTTTGATTTCTTATTTGAAACTTGAGGAGCGGAATAGCTTGATAGGTAAGGCCCTGGACTACTAATTCAAGGACCTGGGTTCCATATCGGTTGAAAATAGATTTAGGTATAAAATCAGTAAAGTAATCAACATTAAGTGAATTTATTTTGTTGAATATCACGAAAACTACATATACATAGTTAAACATACTATAAACTAGTTTATGAAACTTTGTAAGAGTAGTAGTTTTCACGATATTTGCTAAAATAAATTGATTTATAGTTGTTCAGACAAAATTTCTTGTAAAAAATTGATATTCATATGGGAATATCATAAAAATTATTGCTTCTACGAAAATACGTGTCATAAATTACTTAGATAGAATAGAAAATAGAAAACTTATCATATAAATACAAGTAACATACAAGTGGTTTTTTTTTCATAACCCTTATTTCTGAATTTAATTTATGGTTTTTAGCATGAATATATATTTTGGTTCTGCATTATTTCCTTCTTCTGTAGGGGCCTACATTTTAAGGAGTTTTTGACTTGTAGTTTTGTTGTAGTGGGCACAACCCCTCACGATTGCCGAGCGTTCTGAACTATAGACCTCTGGCACATATATCATACAAGTGGGTCGTAGGGTTTTGTTTTTATGGTTGCCAGGTCATTGTGGGATCACCGGGAATGAAAAGGCACACAGGCAGACTAGCTATAAAGACAGGTCAAGTGGTAACCTTTTCAACATACAAAGATGTTATTTCTTAAATCGAAGAAATTTGATGGCAAGGGTGGCAAGATGAGAGACAACAAGTTAAGAATGGTCCAACAGACAGTGAAACGTCTAACCAGAAACTTGGATCTGCTAATCCCAAGCTTGGCTCGGGAATCTTTAGAGACTGGCGTGTCTCATGATAACGGGTGCCATAAGCACTACTCCTTCTGCAGCAATGGAGAATCTTCTGAACATTAAACCTCTTCATATAGAGATTGAAGCCCTTAGCTCTGCATATAGGCTTATGAAACTAGGAACGAACTACCATTCCCTAACTTATGAGGAGCATGGAAGATTGTTCAGGAGGATCAATGAAGACGGGATCCTGGCTATGCATTTTGATCATCAGGAGAAGAAATACAAGAACACTTACTATAGTGTAAGCATTGAAGGCTCAACCCCACACAAGCCGTGTAATGGGATAAACTGCAACACAGACGGATCCTTAATGGAACAAGGATCAGGAGCAGGAATATGGAGGATGGAGATGCCTAATCAAAGCACATCCATCTCGTTAGGAAAACACACCACAGTAATCCAGGCTGAGATGTTTGCAATAAATGCCTGTGCCCAGAATTTAATAAAAGAGGGCACGAGGGATAGGCTAATTACGATTTACAAGGACCGTCAGGCGTTGGATAACTATGTAACCCGCTCCAAATTGGTGAAGAAGTGTAAGGCTAACCTGAACTCTCTCTCTCCTTGGCCAACAAGGCGCGGGTGGAGTGGGTACCTGGACATAAAGGCATTAAGGAAATGAGCGAGCGGACTACCTAGCAAGAAAAGGATCTGAGTCCGCCCCTTTTACACCTGACCCCATATGTGGGATTAGTCTCTGCCATGCGAAGAGGCACACAAAAAAGATTGCTGAGAGCAAGGCTGGATTACCCTAGAGAAATACCAGAGAAATGGAACAATCAAAAATATTCCCTAAGGGACTCTGCTAGAAAAGGAGTAACTGCCTTCTTGGTATGGATAGGAGTATCTTAAGATGGGTGACAGATCTATACACGGGACACTGTTAGCTACATAAGCATCTATATAAAATGAGACTGATAGAGTCCCCTATCTGCAGGTTCTGCAGGAAGGAGGAAGAGCCTGCTTACCACATTATTTGCAGATGTGATGTAGTGGCAAGAACACGATTCCTCATCTCCGGTAAGAGCGTACAATAGGCTCTCTGTGGCCGCGGTGCTTCTTAGCCGGGAAAAAAACTTGAATCTGCTACCAAGAGATGTTGTATTAAACCGTCTTCGGATAGGCTATACTCGACTCACCCACTGCCATCTCATGAAAAAAAAAAACGTACCGATTCTCACTGAATGTATTACTCACGAACCACACCGATTCTCTTCAGATTAAGTGGAGATGTTGAGAGGAAATCCCACAACAATAACAAAACTTTTTTACTATCTAAAAATCATTAATATTTATCATCACATATAGTATAACTGTCCAGCATGGATAAAATGTAAATTGTAAATATAATTGTTAATTTGTAACTTTCTCACTCACTTCTGTAACACTCTCATAATTTTGTGAATGTCAATTGTAATCTACTAACGTGGTATATCCAGTGTAAATGGCCCAAGTGGTCGAAACAAATAAATAAATAAAAGTCACATAACAAACATAAGCATGTGATACAATGAATTCAAAACACTGAATGCTTATTTCTATCATGTTCCTGGAAAATAAAGGTGTTGGTTGCTTCAACTAATTCCGGATAAAGGAAAAATAAAATATAATATAAAAAAATTCAGAACATAGAATATGGAATAAATGTATAACAAATAGAATATTTGTAATAATATTCCGATATGATAAACAAAATTTTAATATCAGAAACTGAATTATACATGAGTATATATGTTTTCCAGAACCGCATTGAAGCGAAAACTCATAAAATGAATAAATTTATTGACAGAATGACCTCTATTGTGTTCCAGTCAGTAAATAAGCATTGGATATAAGAAATATTTCTTGTATTTCATATTTTTGTATAGACCAACGTTCGAAAATGCATTTAAATGTTCTTTCAGAAATATTTATTTATTGAAATTTACAACTGTATAAAAAAATACAATAAATAAATGTGATAAATTTTACCGAACACATGATAGACTCAGAAAGGAACCATCCAATGGTGGTACTATTAGATTATTTATATTAGAAGATCCCGTTGCCATCTTCTTTTCAGACACTTTGGAGGGATTGTTGGAATGGGATGCTGAGGTCTTTATGGATGAGTTTATTTGTGACATAATAAATAAGATCAAGGATTTTAAGTAGGAATTTGATGAAATTCTATTCATTTAAAATAATAAAAATTAACCATATTCTTGCAATATAGAAGACTGGAAGTAAGTATGTGTCAGTTTAGTAAATGTAATTATATACGGTGTCAATTTTTAAATCACAGTGCATTTTAGATATTTAGTGTAATATGGATAGTTATTAATAATTCTGTGGCATTTTTTTTGGAATACTTGTACTTTTTTTTATGTTTGTTGAACTAGAAAAGCTCCATATGAGGCAGGCATAAGTTAAGATTGATCTTAGTACCGCTTGATATAGAATTAATTTATTTCTACTGGATAATTTGCCTAGCTTTTTAGAAAACAGGCGAAAATAAGAACTTATGCTTGCTTTACGACCTAACCTAGGAAATTCCCCAAAGGTCAATGGCAATCTTGCGGATAGGGAAGTTACGCAGTTAAATTCTGATTAGTCATTATCAAACGTCAGCAGATGTGACCGTATATATGTTAGCACAATCGCTAGTGGACTGTCAGTCTAATGTGAGCATTGGACTTTGTCAGTCAGGTCCTCCAACGATGACGTCCGTCTCCGCACTCCTTGCATTTACACTCTTGTTCGCCGCCTACGATGCAGCTCCACAGTTTGCTGCGGTTCCTATGATGCTTCCTCGACTGTCTTTAGGACTACCAGCTGTATCACGTTTGCCAACTCTTCCACTTTTTCAAGCTGCTCCACTTCTGCAATCCCTGCAAGTGCCATTACATCATCCTGGTACTCAGGTATGGTGGACTGGTGGTTTGGTTCCTAATTTTCCTACAACACCGAAACCAACAAGGACTACAACGACAAGCACTACTCCCGATTTACCAGAACTTCCCGAGCTTCCAGATGAAAAAACAACACCTGATACTCCAGTGTCAGAATCAACAACAGCTCAACCAGTTTCTAGTTCCACAACTGCAGTCCCAGTCGCTAAAGCATAACGAACACCCTCTTCTCTTCTATTTTATTCTAGTTTATGTAGTGAACATGCATTTCATTGTAAACTTTTATGTATTTTATTTTTAGTTCAATAAATGTTTTTTTTCATTTTGGTCAACTACATAATAGGTTTATTCCAACTCCAGTTATTTCGACAATCATCCTAGTAACTCCCCCTTTATAGGTTTTCAAAGCTATAGCTAACGAAAATGCTATCGATTTTAAGATCACTTATCAATTTATTTTAACTTTATTGATTTCTTGCATATAAGAACACAAATAAATTTAAAGGGACCCTTATATGTTAGAAATTTGAAAAGTTAAAATAAATCATTACACGATCTTAAAATCGATAGAATTTTAATTGTCTGCATTTCCTAAAAAAATTTAAAGGAATCCTAATATGTTATAAATCCCAAAAAGTAAAACATAAGTATGATATATATAAAAGAAAATAATTAGTATTAATTTTTGTTCGAATAATTTTGTTATATCGAATGAATATGGTTATAAATTCTTGTTTACAAACTCCGAATAAAAATATATTTGTCTCTCATCAATTGAATAACTTTCGTTTAACTCTGTCTCCTGTTATGGATAACTTAATGCTGATTAGTTGAAAAATAAAGTGAGAAATAAGTAAAGTCCAAGAGACTACTTAGGCATAGAAGCTGGGGGCTAAAACAAATAGCTAAGATCGAAGCTCTTAATTTTTTTTCGTACCTTCCTGTGGAAAAATTAGTAAGTACGAAATATAATATAAAGATATATTTAATTGCTTAGCCCTTGTCTTACCCGGAGGTATTCAAAGCTCTTACGGGGCCCAGAATGTTCTATTATAGCAGACAAATACCTATTATTTAACGATAAAGAGACTATTTTTTTTGGGGGGGGGGGCACGGGTTTTCTGACTGGATTAAAATTCTTATTACCTAAAATTTTTCAACAATTATACTTAAAAATCCCACCATGGAACATTCTTTAATATCAATAAATGTTACAAGTTTTATCATTGTTGGGGCGAGGGGGTTTTCTCGAATTGAAAACCATTCTCCTGCCCATAATAAAATGTTCACTGGTTCGAGTTACAGTAACACGGAGGACCTGAAATAAATATCACACAAAAAAAATAAATAAATAAAATAATGAAGAAAGTGAAAGTGAGAACGAGCCCGAAGTTATCGCTCTAAACTTTTCTATTACTGACTGCAGACTGCCTTATCAGCCTGTATCCAGGCCATAATCCTATTGCACCTCGAATGTTACTGTTATACGAATGCTATACTGCAGCGATGTATTCATACTCGTACCACAACAAACCTCCAAATTGTCCATGATTTTACGTAACAATTTTTTTAATATAAGTTACTTGAAGTTAAAAAAATAAAAATGATCTTATAAATAAAAACAATTAAAACACCAATTGGAGTAAGTAAATAAAATTAAAGAAAATAAACTTTTGGGCTTTAACAATCTCACAACAAATAAGCACACTACAAATGTATTCGTTTTTCGGCAATGAAAGGAGTTATGGCATTACGGAACTTCAGGCGCAAACTCTTAGTGTGATGATGTCACTTATCACAAAAACTCTTCACCTTTAGAGCATTATAAAATTTTTTTTAAAAAATATTAAAATCAACCTACAACCTATGAAGGGTTAAGGGTGCAGTAAACTTGTAAGGAAGTACTGTTACTGGACCAACGGTTGTGCAAGGAGGTGATTTGGTCAGAATCACGCTTGACCGCCAGATTTTTACCCTATTAAGGGAACCCAATTTATGAGGCTGGGTAGACCAAAAACTCACAGGGCTACAGCGTAACTGAAAACAATTTTCTATTCAACAGGATTGGAAACCGGGTTCTTGGAGTTAGTAGCCTCATTCCTTACCACAATGCCACCGCGCTCCCATTGCAGTATAAGTATATCATCAAATAAAATACAACTATAAAGTAGTATAAATCGTGGATCAGATTCCTCAACCTTAGGGAGTTGAAGAAGTAAAAAGAACAGGTGAGATGGGGTCGAACTTACTTTCTATTATTTCCAATATCCTAGCTACTCATTTTTATTGGCCCATTGAGATATTTACACGGACTTAAACAAGGTCATATATCGATGAGAATGTTTCTGTTAGAGGATAATAATAGTAACGCCGATTTATTGCCGCGGCCCTATAACGTTGGCCCATATCGTCTCCAGCAGTCTTTGCACGACCGTTTGTCCAGAACTCAGCTTCCAGATGGTAGCTTTGCCAAGAAATATTCTCATCCCTTCTCGAGCTTAGATGATCCCTTTCAGTTATTTATAGTTATTGGTTCTGAGGAGCGTTTAGTGTCCTCAAACCATTCAGTAGTACAAAGTATAATGTGAAAAATATTAATTGTATCAGTACATTCATATTGAGTATTCAAATATACAATATGAGAATATGACCAAGCTGATATTAAAACTAATTGTTCATTGACATGCTGAATTTAATAAAGATA
>NW_027114251.1:80799-81378 GCF_000696795.3 Halyomorpha halys | reverse complement strand
AGTGCTGCCCTGCATTTTATGTATTGTAGAAGCCCATGATAGTATTAAAGGCTATTGTTCCTAATTGTTCCCGTCGTTTCTGTAATCTACTATTTCTATCACCTTCACTTTCTTTAGCTCGTCTTGCTTTATACTTTTCTTTCGCTTTTTGAAGCCTTCGTTTACGTTGTGTTGAAGTTTCTGTTTTATTTGTGTTTGTATTTTTTATATTTTTTTTTACCATTTTGTTCCCACGAGTAATGGACATTTAAACGGTCGACCCCCCCAGAGGTCCAATAAAGGGGCAAGGCTATGTACAACAAGATGCGCCTGAGTCTTGCGGGGAAAACGCTAACGACATATCATTTTTATCCACCCTAATGCCAAACAGTTCTCGGCGCGTTTTAACCTTTCACCTTAACTTTTAAACGGTCGACCCCCCCAGAGGTCCAATAAAGGGGCAAGGCTATGTACAACAAGATGCGCCTGAGTCTTGAGGGGAAAACGCTAACGACGTATCATTTTTAGCCACCCTAACGCCACACAGTCCTCAACACGATACAAAATCTTGACTTGGGTGGTGGATTCAGGCTGGATTAA
>NW_027114251.1:78284-80383 GCF_000696795.3 Halyomorpha halys | reverse complement strand
AAATCTCAATCTCAAAGGATTTATAGTGGCTTTTAGAAAAGACTGAAAATCGAATTATAACAAATGTTTGCTTATACCGTTTGCTTCATACCTAGTATATTAACAACACATCACCAGGATCTATAGCACTTGGCATTCAACCATTGTTGATAAAAAATTCAATTTTAGATACTTAAAATTACCAAAACTCACTAGCAAATATATCATTAAAAACAAGTTAACACTAATTTTGCATGTTTGTTGCGTTGGAGTGATTTGTTAATAAAAGACCCATTGATTTATCACATAATCCAATGATTTCGTTTTGGTTTTGGTCGCCTAAGGCTCTGCTCTATATATTAATGTATTTACGATATTTGTTTTTGTATGAATTAATCATCCAAATTCAAACACGTTCAAGTACTGGTATCTAGATCCTAACAAGAAAATATTGCATTTTTAAAAATCCATATAGTAAGAGAATAATTTCTGATTTTTAATGTTTTAAACATCTATATTTTTTTGAAATTTTCAGCAGGAATTTCACAACTTATCAACGGTAAATACGATTTTAATGCTGCACTATTACAATCGTATGTTGCGTGAACATACGGTGGATCAAAAAAGTATTGGCAGTGCGCCAAGGGGAGTGCCCCCTTGTTCTATAAATCTCAATAGAATTAAGATATTTTCCACAAATAATATGGGAAGTTTAGGGTTGCATGTCGTGGAATGATACGGGTTACTTTATAGACGGTATTGTGATTGCAGAATCTATGTCGATATTTTGCGGCATAATTTAAAAACGTAGTGACGAAAAGCTGGGAATTAAAGATACTTTTATGTTCCAAGACGATGATCCAAAGCTCACGGCAAACAAAATAAAAGAGTATGCTGTACAATATTCCGAGGGCAACTTAAAATGCCGCCACAGTCTCCAGATATTAAGGCTATAGAACACAAAATGAATAGTTTATTATTTAAAAATAAAATTTTTAATTTTTCAATATGAAATATAAAAAAAAATTGTGCCAATACTTTTTTGACCCACTTTGTAACTTAAAAGAAAGTTGTGAAACGTAAAATTGAAAACAACATTTTAAAAAATATAAAGATTATTTTTGTTCAATATTGGGATGTATCAGATAGTTTTGTCATTTGTATATAACATTTTTCTGAACGACAAAGAATCAATCTATTCCAGCAAATATTATGAAACCTACTACTCCTACGAGCAAACGTCATAAGCTCATTAGTTAAATAGTACATTAAACTAGCTTTAATTTGAGTGTTAATAGACATCTGTGCATCTCATGTTCCTGAGATATAGATTTCCCACCATATATTCACTGAATAATTTTCAGTGAATTTTATATGAAATGTTACTTTTAAAAAAAATTATCTCAGAAACTATTGAAGGTAGAGAGTTAGAGCTCATATTTTAGTAAATTTACTCTACTTTAAATAATATTTTATAAGGGTTTTTAGTGTTGTATGTGGTTTTAACGGTTTAGAGTTCCAAATGAAATTTTTTTTTTTATGTTTTGAAACCCCCGCCATTTTCAGCCTAACTATATTTGGCCGACTCATCAATTTAGACTAATTATACATAGTTTTGATTAAAGTAATAAAAAATTGGTGTGAAATAACTGCCTTTTTTCCTCTCTTTGGCTCTTGTACTATAAAGAAGAAAAAGCTACTTATATACAATTCTGCCGAGACATTGTTTATAACTAGTTGCTCTATGTCGGATCGGCAAATATGAACAATCAAGTAAATATTTGTCTCATTATAGCGCTATTTTTCTGATATCCGGTACAAGCTTATGCACAGTCCACGGGCTATTTGAACAATTGTTTAACATTATTTGAGGTCTGACGAAGTTTATACCTCATCGCTATAGTAAATAAACAAGTATGAACCAAATCAGGTTTTTGAACTGTGAATAATATTGTAACGTTCTTGCTCAAATTATCCATTCCATTATTGTTGAATATTAGTTTTTAATTTCACTTAACTATTATTATTACTATTAGGGAAAGAATTCGTACAAAATATCGAATTCTAGTTGTATATTACAGACATACATGTTCTGAGGTCCTCTGAGACCAAAATATCTC
>NW_027114251.1:75558-77063 GCF_000696795.3 Halyomorpha halys | reverse complement strand
ACTTGGAATAATCTATTAGTAAGAAAGGAACGGATGATGAGAAAATATGCAGGAGGTAAGAATTTACGGAGTTTGTAAAGCTGTCCGGGGTGCCAGACTCGATCAAAAAATATCGAATTTGAGTTTTATTTTAGAGGAATACATGTTCTGAGGTCCTCTGAGACCAAAATATCTAGTCTCGCAAAATAGTTTGTGTGTGCCAAAGTCAATCAGGTTGTGACATTTCAGCACGGAAAAGGAGAATCAAACCAAAATGTAAATAAAGTTATATTTAATTATAATAGTGTTTTATGAATTATTACTACTGTTAGCTAGAAAAAAAAATATTAAATTAATAAATCCTGCCCCTCCTTGGGTGGATATTTACCTAATGCCGGGAATAACAGCAACATTTTACTAAAAATATCTTTTTTGTTTTTTAAAGATATCAGCTTAAGTATGTATTTCTTTTGTCTGAGAGTTCACCATGAGAGGCCTCAGGTTCCAATTTCGCCGAACAATTCTAAATAGCACTCTGGTCATTATACATTATCACCAGCATGGAAATTATAGTTTATCATGCCCTTTTTCCAATTTCAGTGGCTTTTTAAATATTGCTCGATTTTATTATCTTAGAGTTTCCTCTTCTGTTTTAAGCTAATAGGACCGTAGCTCCCCGGGATCTTAGCAGGGCAAGTCAAGCGGGGAAGGATTGGCTTTTTTTGTGTTATGATTTCCTCTTTTGAAATTGTGACATGTCGTACATCGACCAACCTACTCGCTATAATTGTCAATTAGTCAGATAGTGAAAAGTCAGATAAGTAAGACTACCATGGAGGGCGGGAGTGGAGGGTTTCATTCCGTTTTTCAATTTCAGGCGCTTTTTAAAATATTTCTCTATTTTACTATCTTAAAATTTCCTCTTCCCGTTTTAAGCTAATATTTTAAAAGTTTTATAGGACCGTCGCTCCCCGGGGGTCTTAGTGGGGTGGGTGTGGCGTTGAAGGATTGCCTTTTTTTATGTTGTGATCTCCTCTTATGAGATTGTGACATGTCATACATGAACATGGACAATATTACAATAGAAAATTGGCGTGTACGTTAAATACGAGACTTATTTAAGTGAAGCAAGTTTATTATAACAATTTATAAAAATAATAACTATTGTGTAATTTTTTTTCTGTTCATCGAAAATTTCTAGAAGAAATGGGATTGAACTACAACTTCTAGGTAATTTCAAAAGACATTTTGTAATAATAATTTACGACATTTCAAAATTGAGTTCGTTACTACCTGTTTTTTTTTTTTAATTTAATTTTGTGCTGTATTACAATCAGTTTCAAAAATATTTAAAATACAATCAAACATTGGCATTGTTGGTAACGAGCTTGCAGACAAAGCTGCCAGAGAGGCACTCGCGCTCCCTGGCCGAGGGACTGCCGTTCTTACCCCATCAGAACTCAGTACACCCCTTAAACTACAAATATTAGAAAAATGGCAGGGCAAGTGGGATGAAAGCTCTCCCA
>NW_027114251.1:66842-74148 GCF_000696795.3 Halyomorpha halys | reverse complement strand
TACATTTAATAATACTTGGTTTACTAAATAAATAATTTTAATATCTAAACCATATTATTTATTTTGTTCACTAAAACAGTTAAGGGATTCGATCAAATCACTTACTTTCTTTAGGGGAATCACTTCACACATTTGTTATTTTAACATCAGGATTTGATCAAACCTTTGTCCTTATCACTTCCCTATGACATACATACTTGTCTCCAACTATTAGCAAAATTGGACAAGCCGTTTTCTAGGAAAATTCATTTACGTATGTTTAAGTGAAAGGAATGGATAGAATTCACTAAAATTGAATTGTAGCGAAATATTTGCACATGCGAAAGATCTGTGCCATATTGGTGCCGAAAAACCTCACAATTCAGCAAAAGGACATTCGAAAAAACAAGTTTCTTGATCTTCTTTACAGAATCGCTAATGAGCAATATTTCTTTAATCGTGTGATCATAGATGAATCAAGGATTTTTGAAGACGATCCTTAGACCAAGAGGAGTGGCACACTGCAAACTCTCCTCGACCAAAGAAAGCAAATGAGCAAATCGAAAATCAAATCAATGCTAATTTGTTTTTAGACGGTGAATTTTCACAAAGAATTTTTCCTCCAGGACAAACTGTTAACCATGTTTTGAAGACGTTCTTGAAAGACTCAGAAAAAGGGCCATTCGCGTCCAAACATTGCAGACAAATGGATGCTCCATCATGACAACGCTTCATATCACACTGCCCTCTCCATAACTGAATTGTTTACATCAAAAGGCATTTCCCCAGCCCTCTATTCACCTGACCTCAGGTCCCAATGACTTTTCCCTTTTTCTTATTCTGAAAAATGTCCTCAAAGGATGTAATTTAGGGATTTTAGAAAACCTCCAAAAGAGTGTAACTGACATGCTGAAGACCATACAGGTTGGAGACTTCCAAGCTGCTACCATCAGTGAGAACAATTTCTCCATCGGTGTGCAGCCGCCCTTGGAAACTACATTGAAGGGGGTAATTGATGTTTAAAAAAAATAAAAACTTTGATAAATAAAAAGGATAAATGGTAATATGCTCGAACAAAAATATATATTCCTCGATTTATGAAACGTAAATACAAATAAAATTTTCTCGAAGACCGTGTATAATAATAAAAGAAAAATTCATATAATGATTAAACTATTTTTATTGAGCCAAAGTTTTGCCCTACGTTGCAGGGTTTCATCAGGGCAAAAATGTCAGTTTCACCCACTTACATTTTCGCCCTGACTTTTATTCGGAAAGCCCTGAGAAGCCCTGTGACGTGGGGCGAAACGTTGGTTCAATATAAATATCGACAGGAGGGCTGTCCACCCAATTCCCGAAGAATATCATTAAATGTTTCAAATAAGATGTGAATAGATAGAAAGAGAGATAATATTTAACATAAATATTATTTGATGTTTTAATATTTAGGAACAACCTATAAATATAAACCTAAAAATATAGACTCATATAATCATCACTACTCCATACGTTTTCCTTTTATTTCATTCTATGGATTATTTCTTAAGATTATTATTAGTTAGTAGAGGATTTTTTATTATTAGCTTTTTGTTGATAATAAAAAATATACCACTGGTTTATATGTTTCCTGTATTTGATGTTTCTGACTTTCGTTTTAACTTGTAAATATGTATAATAGCAGAAATTGTACCTTTTCATATATTATTTTTGGTTTACTTGTATTAGAATTTTAATCATTTTTTTTTTCATTTCATCTATAAACATAAAGCTGTTTTCGGTATTAAAGGAAGTAAAATTAAACTTTATGTTTATGGTTACACAATTGTATTCGCACTCAGAAATACGACATGTAATGTGGTAATAATTATGCGTTAACAAGCTACTAATGAACCATCTGTGCAATTACCACCACTTTCCTCTCTCTCAGATCAAATAATATTATTGGTATATAAACCCGATTGGGTGCCGTCTAGACCAGACTGTCAGCCGTTCCTGATAGTCCCTCAGCCGTAAAGATGTTCGCCACCGCAGTTCTCGCTTTGATAGGCTTCGCTGCCGTCTCCAACGCACATCCTCCAAGGTGGCATGGCTTCCCACCTCCACCACCACCACCATTCCATCCGAGGCCGTTTTTGCCAGCTGTAGTACACGTACCAGTGCCCGTACCTGTACCAGCAGCTCAGCAATTCCCTACTCTTGCGCAATTGCAGAGCTTGTTGAGCTCGATGATATCATCCATATCAGCCCAGACAACAACAACGACAACAGCCGCTCCTACAACAACACAAGCAGTACCGTCCCTAGCCCAATTGCAGAGTTTATTGAATGCATTGGCCGCACAAGCAGCGACAACACAGGCTACGGTGACCACCACAACTACCCAAGCTCCAACAACAGCAGCTCCAACACTTTCTCTTGCCGAATTGCAGAATTTGTTGAACGCATTGACAGCCGCTACGACAACAGTTGCACCAGTTACTCAAGCAACAACAACTGTCGCACCAGTCACCCAAGCTACAACTGCCGCTCCAACAGCAGCAACACCTTCTCTGACTGAACTGCAGAATTTGTTGAACGCATTGACAGCCGCTACGACAACAGTTGCTCCAGTTACTCAAGCAACAACAACTGTCGCTCCAGTCACACAAGCAACAACTGCCGCTCCAGCAGCAACAACACCTTCTCTGGCTGAACTGCAGAGTTTATTGGATGCAATTAATTCCGCAACTGCCGCTCCAGCAGCAACAACACCTTCTCTGGCTGAACTACAGAGTTTATTGGATGCAATTAATTCCGGAACTGCAGCTCCAGCAGCAGCTACTGCCGCTCCAGCTACACCATAATAATCGTCCGCCATTTTGAAACTGAATGAAACACACATTAAATTCCATGGTAATCATATTCAAATTTCAAAAAAATCAAACACTACTATCTTGATTTAACAGAAAACATAATATTTGGATGCATAAACCATCATGTCATTTTTATTGACCTTGTATCTTATCCTAAAAGCCATGGATCTACACTCTACATTACTTATAGTTATACTGTGAATAAAATATTTTTTTTATATTTATTATATGTTATTATTGATATTCTTATTCAATGTTTCAAGGTTTTTACTCCAATCACAGGAATCTTATTTTAATCTTCAAGTAAATTATATTATATCTTCTTTTTAACCATTGAAAATAATGTCATGTATCTATCTCCTAGTCCAATTGAAGATCACGGGAGAAAAAGTAGATGTCAAAAAAACTTAAATCCAAGAACAAAGAAATTCAAAGTTTGCTCTTATAGATATTTTTCGAAACCAAATAAAAAATAATAAACTTTTTGTTTTCAATATTTGACCACATAGGTATAATGATATATTTTATATATTTTCCCCACTAATAACTCATTTTTTTATAACAAAAATACAAACTAAGATATAGTTTACAAAGCTGGTGAACAAAGAGTTAGCACATGCACTAGATATAAACAAGACCAATAAACTAACACTACTCAGGTATACAAATTGAAACAAAAATAATGCTAAACAATTTTTTTAGTTGTTTATTTTTCGAAGATTTTTTTCTTTTACTCAGGAAATTAATTCACCTTCTTACTCCAATTTCTTTTTCTAAACACTTATATATTATTACACCAATCTTGCAGACGTTTCGGTCCGTCCATCTTCAGTGGGATATTTTAAAAAAATATATAGTTGCAAAGTTTTTTCTTACATTATAGTTTTGAATAGTAGGGAAATGTAGCCGCATGATACACAGACATAATTTGTAAAATAAATTTCTTAAATAGCTATTAATAATATACCAAGTGTAAAAAGAAATAGAAGATAAACAAACAGTAATTAATACCAGACAGGGAAGACGAAAGCATGAGTGCGTGCATGGTAAACTGGGAATTGACTATATTAAATTATTAAAAATTTTAGTGTGTATAGTGATTATTGTTAATTGTAGATATGTTTTTGGTTACATTTTTTATATAGTAAATGACAAAATATCAAACAGAAATTGAACTGAAAATGACCAAATAATACAAAATAAGATACAAAAGGTATGAAGGTTAATATTAACACGAAAATTTGGCTATAATTCAAAAGTATAATGTAAAAAAAAAAATTGTAACGACATATTTTTTGAAATAGGCCATTAAGATGGATGGGCCGCCCGAAACTTCGGGAAGGTTGGTACACTAATGTAATAGTGATGAAATAAAGAAATTGAAATAATTAATTTCCCGAAGCGAAAAAAGCAGAAAGTTGATAAAATTATTTCGTATTGTGGGGATAATTCAAAGGGGAAAGTTCAAAATAAACTTACCAAATCTACCAACTAATATTAAATTAAAAAATAAATAAATTCAATTACTTAAATAAATATATATAATAATTCACGGCGTTTTCCAATTTCAGGCGCTTTTTTAATATTACTAGATTCAAGTATCTTACAGTCTCCTCTTCCCGTTTTAAGTAAATATTTCAAAAATGATATTGGACTGTCGCTCTTTGGAGGTTTTAGTGGGGCGTGTCCGGCCGAGAAGGATTTATATTTAAAATAATACATAGGTAAGAGACCAAGTGGGAGGTCAAAAACCAGATGGATAGACAGAATCAACAAAGATGTGAAAGAGCTGCATGCAGAAAAATGGAAAGCAATAGCCCAAGATAGGCAGGTGTGAAGAAGGCTGGTTTGGGCGGCCAAGGATCTGCAAGGTTGCTTCTACGGAGCCAATCGAAAAAAAAAATTACCAATAAACATTATTCTATTTAGTGGTTAAATACATAAACAAAAAAAAATCCTCAAATAGCAGTATAAATAAAATATATATTTTCATAAACAAACAATAAATTAATAATTTAGCCTCTTGAATAAAAGATATAAAAAATTAAATAAAATATTTCCTTAATCTACTATTTACAAAGCACACCTTAAAACGCAAATAATAAATATATAAGTTAAAATATAATAAAATATGATTATAGATCTTTGTAATTTCTGTTTTAATGCAGAAAAAAAGGTTCCTTTGTTCAAGGTAGTTCTTTTTTGACGAAGTAGGGATCGTGTACAACTGGAAATTATATTGTGATTTATAAATGAATATATAACATACGAGTTTAATAATTAGTAGCTTTTATTATGTTATAATTTTGTTTTATGAACAATAAATAATAATATTTTCAATCATCCCTTATACCCAACTGTCCCCAAATAACGAAAGCTACTCTTTTAATAAAGGTTAATGAGAAAATGATTATGAGATATGTTGCATGCAGTGATGCATCATATTTACGTTTAAACAGCCTTTACGTGTGGTGGAATTTGACTTCTAAGTTTCATAAATTTGTAAACAAATGATAAAATGATCTCGGAGAGCGTCATGGATTTGATTCCAAACTGGATCAGGCAATATTTATTACGCGGTGGGACCGGTAAATGAATCCTGACATTCCTTCTCCTGGCCACTATAAGTTCTCAGTGGAGAACTTGATCCATAAAAAAAAAAACTGCTAGTCATTATTCAACATCATGATAAACATAAACAATAATTTAACAAAAAATATGTTAAACATTTAGTATTTAAAAGATAAATTTAGTTGAATTTGGACTTATGTAGATATATAAAATTAATTTTTACCGCTACAAACCATGAAGGACCAGAGTAGGACTCCCGGGCCTACAGGGCTGCCTCACTGCTACAGTGAAACAGGAAATAATAATCAGCTGCACCAGGATTCGAATCCGAGGCTTTGGAGTTTGTAGCACAGTGCCTTACCAATGAGCTACCCACTCCCATATAAATATATGTAATTCCTCACTCTCGCTGTATTCCTGTGAGAGAGGAGCTTATTAATTTTACATACATGCTCTATGATCTCAAGAGCATATGGCCTTGTCAGAAGCATATTAGTATACTTTCATAACATATTTATAGAAAAATAAAGTAAATACATGCAAATTTAAAGTAATAAAAAAAAAAATTTCCAAGAGTAAAAAGAAACCTAATCACAGATTCAATTTAAATAATAGACGCAAGACCAAAAAATAAACAAATCCAAAGAATCAAAATAATGAAAGAAAATATCCTTTCCAATTGAAACAAAAAGTTAGTAATATTAAATATTAAAAATTAAATGAACTAGAGCCTTCCTGTTATTACAAAAACATGTTGTTTTTTTCAAATAATAAAATATTTATATAAACCGAAAGGATCCTTTCTCTAATTAAAGAAATAATAATAAATAAAGAAATAAGAAAATTAAGATGTTTAAATACAAAACATCTTAACCTTAATGTTATAGAATAAACAAAAATTTCCTGTGTATACACATTAATACCCCCACTCAAGGAACCACTGCTCTAACGTAGTAGGTTGTTAATAGAACTATTGTACACATTGGTAAAGATTTGATAAGCGTATATATTGTAATATATTTTATTTAATAAACATTGTAATACTTGATTTAGTTTATAGTTGTAATGAAATTAGTAGAAGATTCCTGTATAGCCATAAGAGTAGTTATCCTTAACCTGCGAGGGATGGAGTACTTATTGGTGCGACTGTAGTCTGGGCGTTCGCTGTGGTTATTGCGTTCAGTAGGCTCTGCAATTCAGCAATGGAAGGCAATGCAGCTTGCTGAGTTGCTGAAGCAGCAGTTGTTGTCGATGCTGCAACTGGAGCCTGCGTTGTCGATGTCGCGGCAGCTGCAGACAGGGATGCTTGGATTGAGTTCAACAAGTTCTGCAAATCTGCAAGGCTAGGTGTCTGAACCTGTGCGGTCGCTTGTGGTGCAGGTGCTGGAGCTGCCGGTGCTTGTGGTTGCTGATGATGGCAAGGTTTCGGACCTAGAGGTGGTGGGAATCTTGGTGGGAATCTAGGTGGGAACTGTGGGACGGCTTGGGATGCGGCTACGAAGCCTAACAAAGCAAGGACTGCAGGAGCGAACATCTTCGTTGACTGTTGTGCTTTGTTCCGGACCGAGACGGTTTTATATACCTGTATCAGCGTATGCACAGCGATATGGTGGGGATTGTAATTGAATAGACAGATAATGAGTACATTGATTGTTTACATCTATTGTTTAATTACATCAGTATAAAATAGGAAAAACAATTAAAAATACACTTCCTGGTTACGCACGCAGCTCATGTTTTTATTATAGATTATTTACTTCTTAAGAATCGCGTTACATTCTTATTTTTGAACCATTATTATATACTTAATTATCTAACTATAAAACCTAATAATTTCTTCAATGAATGCTAAAACAGATCAGTAAAATATAGTCAATTAAATAATAAATATTTTATTTTTTTTT
>NW_027114251.1:64897-66062 GCF_000696795.3 Halyomorpha halys | reverse complement strand
ATATATAGTTGATTTAAAAAAAAAATAATAAAAAAAAAAGATTTATCATTTAAATTAATCACATGGCAGCCTTATAATCTTTTTATTATATCAAGATAATAAACCAAAATCCTTGATGCTCCTCATTACGTCACAAATCAACTCATCCATAAAGACCTTAACGTCCCTCTCGTTGCAGATTTAGCCCGAAATACCCACCCAACCTAAGTTTTCAATCTCTCATCCTTAACAGTCCCTGTTGATTCTCCGAGGTATCTGAAAAGAAGATGGCCACGTGATCTTCCAATTTAAAGCAATGATTGTACTACCATTGGGTGGTTCCTCCCCAAGATTATCTTGCGTTCTAAAATATTTATCACATTTATTTATTTTTTTTATTTTATACGGTGGTAAATTTCAATTAGTTAATTTTAAAAAAAATGTATATTAGATGTGTGAGTTTAAAAATATAATAGGTGCTATAGGTGTCCAGAACAATTTTTATTTTTTAATTATTAATTTATTTATTTGTTCAGATAGCTACATTCCATATGGTCCGACCAGATAATATATATCGGTCGGTACCAAACTAACATAAAGATATGATAAACTAAAATGAAATTTGAGTTAGCTGCACCTTAGATTAATAGGGTGCTATTGAGGCAACAATATGGATTTTTAGTGCTGTTTAGAACAGAACAATATGGATTAATTTCTTGATATAAAACTAGTAATAAAATTAACAAATAAAACCAAATACAAAATACTAAAATTAAAGTGATATAAAACAAAAATAATTTAAGAACTTATGAAGTGAATAATAATGATACTAATTTACGATTAGTGAATTAATAATATTCAGGAGTGGGTAGCTCATTGGCAAGGCACTTTGCTACTAACTCGAAGAATCTATTTAAGATATTAATCGGCTTTGACAGGTAATTATCTTCTGTTTCACTGTAGCTATGAGTCAGCCCTGTGGGTTCGCGAGTGGTCCACCCAGCCTCACGAAATTGGGTAAAAATATGGCAGTCTAGCATGATTCTGAAAAAATCTCCTCCTTGCACAACTATTGGTCTAGCAACAGTACTTCCTTACAAAGTACACCACATTCATGGGTTGTACCAGAACAGATCTAATTTGTTAATAATATTCATCCTTATTTAAAAATTTTAGAATAAATTAT
>NW_027114251.1:61571-63211 GCF_000696795.3 Halyomorpha halys | reverse complement strand
CTTCGAGCTACTTAACCACCTTGCCTTCATATCATGAGATATTGACTGAGCAGTCTCTGCTAGCAGTTCACTGTTAGTTTTCCTCCCCAGTGATTTAAGCCTCTGTCCCCAGATAACTTCTGTAATTGTTTATAGGGATTTCCTTTCAAATCTTTCAATTCTACTTTCTAGGATTCCTGTTGGAGCTCTGGTATCAAAGATATATATCAGAGCTGGCTATATAGTAGCAATGTACACCCTTAGCTTAAGATTTTTAGGGATTTTAGTATTGTTTACAGAGAAGGCTCTATTGTTATATACAATAATAATGTTTGTTCTTCTTCTTTGTCTGTTAAGTCTCTGATATTAGATCGCTTCTCTAATTGTACAGAGGACTATCCGTTCAAATCCCTGGATTCTGTTTTCTAAGATACCTGTCAGAGCCCAGGTCGCACAATTGTTTATCATGGCTGCTTTCAACACTACCAGAAATGCATTTTCGTATTAAGTTTGGTTAAAAATAATATTAAAAATTATACTTAATTATAATTATAAATTATGAAAAGGTACTAATGAACCATCTGTTTATACAATTACCCCCACTTCCCTCTATCCTAGATCAAATACTACTATTGGTATATAAACCCATTCCGGTATAGTCTAGACCAGACAGTCATTGTTGACAGTTACTCAACCACAAGGATGTTCGCCACCGCACTTCTCGCTTTGATAGGCTTCGCTGCCGTCTCCAACGCACATCCTCCAAGGTGGCATTCTTTCCCACCTCCACCACCACCACCTTTTCATGGACCAAGACCCTTTTTGCCTCAAGTAGTACAAGTACCAGTACCAGTGCCAGTACCAGCTGCCCCGCAATTACCTTCTCTTGGGCAATTGCAAAGCTTATTGACCTCAATGATATCCTCCATAACAGCCCAAACAACAACTGCAGCCCCAGCAACGACACAAGCAGTACCTTCCCTTTCACAATTGCAGAGTTTGTTGAATGCATTAGTCGCACAAGCAGCATCGACAACGGTTGCACCAGTTACTCAAGCAGCAACAACTGTCGCTCCAGTTACTCAAGCAGCAACAACTGTCGCTCCAGTTACTCAAGCAGCAACAACTGTAGCTCCAGTTACTCAAGCAACAACTACTACTCCAGCAGCAGCAGCACCTTCTGTTGCTGAATTGCAGAGTTTATTGGATGCATTTAATGCCGCAACTGCAGCTACGGCCGCTCCAGCAGCAGCCACTGCAGCTCCAGCAGCAGCCACTGCCGCTCCAGCAGCAGCCACTGCCGCTCCAGCAGCTACAGCATAATAATGATCCACTGTTTTTTAACTAAACGAAATACTTTAAATTAAATGGCTTTGATTTTTTAAAAAACAAATAAACACCGCTATTTTGATTCAATAGAATACACCATGTTTTGATGTGTAGGCCTAATGTGCCTTTATTTCACCTAGTATCTTATCTTAAAAACAATGGATCTACATTATTTATAGCTATAGTGTGAATAAAATCTCTTTAATTATATATATTTTTTTAACTAAAGGAAGAAGGTCCGTGTGCGGTCAAAGAAAAAACTCAAATAGTGATTAAACTATTTAAAGTCTGCCAAAGTTCAGGGCTAAAAAAGATACAAACTCTAAAATAAG
>NW_027114251.1:57239-60446 GCF_000696795.3 Halyomorpha halys | reverse complement strand
AATAATCTTTTTATTAGACTAAAATGGATACAATTTTATTTATTTAAACATGCTTAATTTTGTTAATAACTTTTTTTTTTAGTACAAACTCAGAGTCAAACTTCCAAGCTAGAGGAGGTTATAAAAGGGTTTCGAGATATTTAAAGTTCGATTCTATGAGTTTATTCTGGATTGCGCTATTGAAATTTTTGTTCCTAAGGATATAATATTGTGTTTATTAAATTGGTAAAATTTATTGCCTTTGAATTTTAATTAATTATTAGTTATTTAAATATAATTTACTATTTAAACCACTGTGGGTGTGAGTAGCTCATTGGTAAGACACTGTGCTCCAAGGACACTGGTTCGAATCTGACCGTGGCAGTTAATTATTGTCTGTTTCACTGTACCTGTGAGTCAGCCATGTGGTTTGGGAGACCTCCGTCTACCCATAAATTGGAGTAGCTAGGATATTGGAAATAATAGAAAGTGCTTAAAGATTCGAATAGGTGTCAAACGACCACATCTCACCAGTTCTTTTTACTTCTTCAACTTCCTAAGGTTGAGGTATCAGATCCCCGATTTATACTACTTTATAGTTCACTATAATAGTTCTGGGGATATTTTTTTGAAAAAAAAAGTTACTTAAGCAATCACTGGGAGGGCGATAGCACCGTGGTAAGACATGATACTACTAACTCCAAAAAACCGGGTTCGAATCCTGCAGAGCAGAAAATTGTTTTCTGTTACACTGCAGCAGTGAGTCAACCCTGTTTTTGGAGCCCTCCTGGGGTCCACCCAGCTTCATAAATTGCGTACCCTTAATTGGGAAAAAATCTGGTGGTCGTGCATAATTCTGTCCAAATCACCTCCTTGAACAACTGTTGGTCTAATTACAGTGTAGCTGTACAAATTTTTTTTTAATTTACTATTTAAACTACTAATTTTATACCTATGTATCATTTTACAAATTTAAAAATTAAGGACTAGACCAAAAATTGAAATTATAATTTTTTTTTTTCTCATGTTTATTCTTACCTTAATTATGAGGTTGACATAAAAAGATGATTGTCTTTCGGAAAAAAATAATATAAATAAGTCTTTTGAGCTGTTTTTATTTATTTTTTTTATTTTTATTTTTTTTAATATTTGAATGGAATAGAGGAAGAAGATAGTTGACCGTATGAAGTAGATTGTAGGAAGATAGTCCAGGTGGGTCAATAAAGGTATCAAAATAGTAGAAGAAAACTATTTATTGCTAACCAACGTTTCGCTACACTTTGGAGGGCTTGTCAGGGCATGACTAGTTGTCATCTTTGTTTCAACCTAAAACCCTGACGAAGCCCTGTAAAGTGTACCGAAACGTATAAATAGTTTCCTTATCGTTACTATTTTGATACCTTTATTGACGGACTATCTTCCTAAAATTTAATGGAATATATCAGTGAATGACCTTCTAGGATTTATATTTATATTAATTTTTTCTATATTTTAACTTTTTACTATTTATTATACTGAAAGAGCATTTAATGACGATATATAGATAAATTATACAAAAAAAATTATTAATATAAATAAAAATAATTAGCAATTTAGTCTTAGTAAGCTGTGTGTATAGCGGGCCAATGCAGTTGGGTAGGAATGATTTTTGAATACCGTGTTTCTCTCTTCTCTAAAATTTGAAAAATGGACTTTAGTAGGTCATTTTGAATTCACCTATATATATATATATATATACTGACAAAATTTAATTGACGACTTAAATATTCACCTATATAAGTTTATAGTTAAGAAACCTACTCAACTCAGATAAAAAGATATGCATGACAAGAATATGTGTTTTCATATATTTTCTTTAATAGTCATATTTGGTTAACAATAGTAATGAAATGAATAGACAAATCCTGTAATTGCGCAGCAGTATTTATCCTGCGAGTAGTGCGTTCAGTAGGCTCTGTAATGCAGCTTGTTGATTAGCTGGAGCTGCAGTTGTCGATGCTGCAACTGGAGCCGGCGTTGTCGATGTTGCAGCTGCTGCAGTTATGGATGCTTGGATTGAGTTCAACAAGCTCTGCAAGTCTGCCAGGCTAGGTGTTTGCGCCTGTGCGGTAGCTTGCTGATTATGGCAAGGTTTCGGCCCCAGTAGTGGGAACCTTGGTGCGAACTGCGGTGCTGCTTGGGATGCGGCCACGAAGCCTAGGAAAGCGAGGACTGCAGGAGCAAAATTCACCTACATATATATATATATACTGACAAAATTTAATTGACGACTTAACTATTCACCTATATAAGTTTATTGTTAAGAAACCTACTCAACTCAATAAAAGATAAGCATGAACCAGAATATGTGTTTTCATATATTTTATTTAATAGTCATATTTGGTCAACAATAGTAATGCTGTAATTGCACAGCAGTATTTATCCTGCGAGTAGTGTGTTCAGTAGGCTCTGTAATGCAGCTTGTTGATTAGCTGGAGCTGCAGTTGTTGTCGATGCTGCAACTGGAGCCTGCGTTGTCGATGTTGCAGCTGCTGCAGTTATGGATGCTTGGATTGAGTTCAACAAGCTCTGCAAGTCTGCCAGGCTAGGTGTTTGAGCCTGTGCGGTAGCTTGCTGATGATGGCAAGGTTTCGCCCCCAGTAGTGGGAACCTTGGTGCAAACTGCGGGGCTGCTTGGGACGCGGCCACGAAGCCTAGGAAAGCGAGGACTGCAGGAGCAAACATCATCGTTGATAGCTAATGTGCTTATGATGGGACCGGGACGGGTTTATATACCTATATCAGTTCGTTAATAAGAATAAGGTGGGGGTAGTAATTGAATAGGTAGATAATTAGTATATTGATTGTTAACAGACATTGTTTAATTACATCATTTCAAAGTACGTATAAAATAATTTAAAATAAACTTCCGGGATACGTGCGCACCTGTTTTTATTTTTTCACACGGATTTTTCACGGAAGCAGGTGAAGTTATTCTTCCCGAGGAACTTCATCAATTCTTCTTTGATTATGTGGTATTGACATGTTATAAAGAGGGGGTTGAAGGCATTTTCCCAGCACTTAATAAAGCAATTAAAAATAGTATTTTTTCAAAAAAGTTTGACCTACTGAAATTCTCATAATTTTTTTTTTATGAATGGAATATGGTCCGGGTGCGGTAAAAAAAAACTCAAATAGTAGATAATTATACTATTTTACTGAGCCAACGTTTCGCCCCACGTTGCAGGG
>NW_027114251.1:53986-54669 GCF_000696795.3 Halyomorpha halys | reverse complement strand
TCTGTTACTATTACCCTTTTCATTTACTATTTACAACCTTTATTTTTTCTTATTATATCTTACTTTTTTACATTTTATACCCCTGTTATTTTACAACGTGGGGCGAAACGTTGGATCAATAAAGTAGTATAATTATCTACTATTTGAGTTTTTTTTACCGCACCCGGACCATATTCCATTCATCTATACACACGGTCAATCAATAATCTTCCAATTTTTTTTTTTAATTTGTAGTAGGTAAAAGTTCATCTAATTGAATTAATAATATTTTTTTTTTCTCCAGAAAGAGAAAAATCGATTTAAATGTAATTACGATGAAGAAGATATATACTTTCAGAGCTACGTGATGATTAATTTAGTTAATAACTTTTTTTTTTACTGAAGAAATCGGTACAGCTTATATAACCATCCCGGTAAAATCCTGAACGTATAGAATCAACGGTAAAATCGAATGAACGCTATGAATACGAACATAAAATAAGAACAAACAAATATTAATTTTTATATATTAGAGATAATTTTAAATATTAAACAAAAAATTAAATGTGTACTGCTACAACCCATGAAGGTTGTAACACTTTAAAAGGGAGTACTATTACTATACCTCGGTTTTGCAAGGAGGTGATTTGGTCAGATTCATGCTCAACCTCCATTTTTTTCCCTAATTAAGGGTACACACTTTA
>NW_027114251.1:50479-52631 GCF_000696795.3 Halyomorpha halys | reverse complement strand
ATCATTTCAAAGTACGTATAAAATAATTTAAAATAAACTTCCGGGTTACGTGCGCACCTGTTTTTGTTTTTTCACACGGATTTTTTCACGGAAGCAGGTGAAGTTTTTCTTCCCGAGGAACTTCATCAATTCTTCTTTGATGCTGTGGTATTGACATGTTATAAAGAGGGAGTTGAAGGCATTTTCCCAGCACTTAATAAAGCAATTAAAAATAGTCTTTTTTCAAAAAAGTTTGACCTACATTTTTTTTTTTTATGAATGGAATATGGTCCGGGTGCGGTAAAATAAACAACTCAAATAGTAGATAATTATACTATTTTATTGAGCCAACGTTTTGCCCCACGTTGCAGGGCTTCGTCAGGGCTAAAAAAGATACAAACACTATAGTTACAAAAAAGAAAAAACATAAGTGTAAAATAACAGGGGTATAAAATGTAAAAACTTAAGATATGATAAGAAAAATTAAAGGTTGTAAATAGTAAATGAAAAGGGTAATCGTAACAGATAGATAAGAGAAGAAATATTAAAGAAAGTACAAAAAAAGAGATGAAAAAAGAAAAAAAATACAAATCAAATGATAATGATGATTATGATATTATTATAGATGATAATATTTATAAATAATATTTCTTCTCTTATCTATTTGATTTGTATTTTTTTTTCTTTTTTCTATTTTCATCTTTATGAAAAAAGATACAAACACTATAGTTACAATATAGTGTTTGTATCTTTTTTAGCCCTGACGAAGCCCTGCAACGTGGGGCGAAACGTTGGCTCAATAAAGTAGTATAATTATCTACTATTTGAGTTTTTTTGACCGCACCCGGACCATATTCCATTCATCTATACACACGGTCAATCAATAATCTTCCAATTTTTTTTTTAATTTGTAGTAAGTAAAAATTCATCTAATTGAATTAATAATATTTTTTTTTATTCTCCAGAAAGAGAAAAATCGATTTAAATGTAATTACGATGAAGAAAATATATACTTTCAGAGCTACGTGCCAAAAATGATTAATTTAGTTAATAAATTTTTTTTTACCGAAGAAATCGGTACTGCTTATATTACCATCCCGGTAAAATCCTGAACGTATAGACTCAACGGTAAAATCGAATGAACTCTATGACAGCGCATAAGAACAAACAAACAAATATTAATTTTTATATATTAGAGATAATTTTAAATTTTAAACAAAAATTAAATGTGTACTACAACCCATGAATATTGTAACACTTTAAAAGGAAGTACTATTACTATACCTCGGTTTTGCAAGGAGGTGATTTGGTCAGATTCATGCTCAACCTCCAATTTTTTCCCTAATTAAGGGTACACACTTTATGAAGCTGGGTGGACTGTGAAGCATATAATAATTATCTTCCATAGCCGGAATAGAACCCGTCCCGAACCATGGAATTAGTAGTCCAATGAGCTACTCACACCCTATTTTTAAATATATATATTAATGTAAATATACGTAATATTATAGGATTTTCTACTTTTATTGGCAGAATTTCGCGTGTAGTTACATAATAAAACGAATTGATGCGACACGACATGTTACGACCATGAGATGATGTAACCGAAACTTTATTAATAACTTCATATTATTAAACTTATTGATATTTTTCCTCAGAAATAGTAACGATAGCAAATCATATCATATAATATCAATAATAAAAAATCTTTCCTTTTAATTTCTAATATAAATAATTATCCTTTTTAATTATACTTTAGTTTTCTGCATCAATGAATTTATAGATAGTATCATTTAAAGGGAAAAAAAAATTTCTTTGAATATTATTGAAAGAAATTTTGGCATTGCCTTATTTGAGCAAGTCTTAAGCTCTTTAAGATATGGAGTCTTCCAAATTATTTTCTGAACTATTTTGGATTATTAACAAATTTATTTATTAATTGGAAAGTGACAGACACTGAAAATAATTATACATATGCAAGAGTTACTTTTCTTTATTATTGATATTGAAAATCATAAAAGTCACTTCGTCCAGGATCACGAGAGTCAAAAAATCGTCTTAACACCTCAGATCGAGCAGTCTATTCCTAAGGGAATTACAAGAACCGCCTTGATACATAAAATTTCAGGGTCTACTTGGGGGGGAGTTCTGAGAACATTGAGGTATTTGTACA